>NC_053025.1:338339421-338618190 GCF_003073215.2 Triticum urartu | reverse complement strand
CAAGCTTGGCAGTTGCAAAGGGGAGAGCCCATACCATATACTCAATTCTTCTTTGTTGGTGAAGAAGGTGATGGTTTTGTTCATGGCATAGGCTTCTTCCTTAATTTACGCTTGAGGATAGAATTTTGGTCCCTTAGGTCCTTGATCTCTTGTTCCAGGCTCAGTATCTTTTTGCATAGTTCCTGCTTGTTTTCCTGCAAGAGGTGAAAAGGGATAAACTCGATCTTAGGTTTCTTTACTCTATCTAGGAGGCTTGACTTTTTGAACTCCACATGCATGTCCCCAAGTTGAGGTAGTGGGACTTCATCTTCATCTGAGCTCGTTTCCTCCTTTCGCTTTGGTTCAAAGTCCTCTTCTTCTTCCGTAGTCCAACCACAATGCTCCACATCCCCATAGACCTTAGGATCTGCAAGGTAATCAGCCACATAGCTTTCTCCTTCCGAATCCTGGGACGACATGTTGCTCTGTCTCCGGCAGGACAACTCAAAACAAAGATGAGATATTTGCGTGATACGAGAGTCAAAACCTCCGGGAGATTATATAATGAATCTTTACCGACCAAAATATGTGTCGTGTACGAAAACGGAGTCCGGAGAGCGCACGAGGTAGGGGGGCGCTCCCAGTAGGGTAGGGAACGCCCTCCACCATCGTGGAGGCCTCGTGTCCTTCCCGGACTGCTTCTTATTTTTCTATTTTTCTAAATATTCCAAAACAGAGAAATATTGCCTTAAAAACTGTTTTCGAGTCGGTTTATTTACCGTACCACATACCTATTCCTTTTCGGAGTCTGGAACGTTCCGAAAAGTGTCCCTTATGTATTCCTCCGGGGTTACAGTTTCAATAACATTGCTTTCAACATTTATGGGATTACCTGAGATATAATGTTTGATTCTTTGACCGTTCACCACCTTCAGATTTGTGCCTTCAAAGTTGTTAATTTTTATGGCACTGGAACGATAGACCTCCTCGATAACGTAACGACCTTCCCATTTAGAGAGAAGTTTTCCTGCAAAAAATCTGAAAAGAGAGTTGTATAGCAATACATAATCACCTACATTAAACTCACGCTTTTGTATCCTTTTATCATGCCATCTTTTAACTTTTTCTTTAAACAACTTGGAATTTTCATAGGCTTGGGTTCTCCATTCATCGAGTGAGCTAATATCAAATAACCTCTTCTCACCGGCAAGTTTAAAATCATAATTGAGCTCTTTAATAGCCCAATATGCCTTGTGTTCTAGTTCGAGAGGTAAGTGACATGCTTTTCCATAAACCATTTTATACGAAGACATACCCATAGGATTTTTATATGCAGTCCTATAGGCCCATAATGCATCATCAAGTTTCTTGGACCAATTCTTTCTAGACCTATTGACAGTCTTTTGCAAAATTAATTTGAGCTCTCTATTACTCAATTCTACTTGACCACTAGTCTGAGGGTGATAAGGAGATGCAATTCTATGATTAACATCATACTTAGCATGCATTTTACGGAAAGCGCCATGAATAAAATGTGAACCACCATCCGTCAATAAATATCTAGGGACTCCAAATCTTGGAAAAATAACTTCTTTAAGCATTATAATAGAAGTGTTATGATCAGCACTACTAGTTGGAATAGCTTCTACCCACTTAGTAACGTAATCAACAACAACTAAAATATGTATGTAACCATTAGAGGTAGGAAAAGGTCCCATATAGTCAAAGCCCCAAACATCAAATGGTTCAATAACGAGTGAATAGTTCATAGGAATTTCTTGACGTCTACTAATATAACCAACTCTTTGACATTCATCAAAAGATAAGACAAACTTACGGGCATCCTTGAAGAGAGTAGGCCAATAAAAACCATATTGCAATACCTTATGTGCAGTTCTATCTCCAGCATGGTGTCCACCATTAGCTTCGGAGTGAAACTTGCGTAGGATTTGTTCCTGTTCATGCTCAGGTACACAATTTCTAGTAACACCATCTACTCCTTCTTTATGAAGATGTGGGCCATCCCAAAAGTAATGCCTCAAATCATAGAAGAACTTTTTCTTTTGCTGATATGTGAAACTAGATGGTATAAACTTAGCAACAATGTAATTAGCATAATCAGCATACCATGGAGCTGTATGACAAGCATTTATGACATTTAATTGCTCATCAGGAAAGCTATCATCAATAGGTAGTGGGTCACCAAGCGCATTTTCTAACCTAGACAAGTTGTCTGCAATGGAGTTCTCAGCTCCTTTTCCATCAACAATATGCAAATCAAATTCTTGTAGCAAGAGAACCCATCTAATAAGTCTAGGTTTAGCATCTTTCTTTTCCATAAGATATTTAATAGCAGCATGATCAATGTCAATAGTTACTTTAGAATCAACAATATAAGGTCTGAACTTATCACAAGCAAATACAACTGCTAAGAATTCTTTTTCAGTAGTAGCATAATTTCTTTGAGCATTGCCTAGGGTTTTACTAGCATATTGAATAATGTTTAATTTCTTATCAACTCTTTGCCCTAGAACAGCACCAACAGCATAATCACTAGCATGACACATAATTTCAAAGGGTAAATTCCAATCAGGTGGCTAAACAATGGGTGTAGAGATCAATGCTTTCTTAAGTATTTCAAATGCTTCTACACAATCATCATCAAAGACAAATGGTATATTTTTTTGTAATAAATTAGTCAGAGGCTGAGAAATTTTTGAGAAGTCCTTAATGAACCTCCTATAAAATCCGGCATGACCAAGGAAACTTCTTATACGTTTGATGTCCTTGGGGCATGGCATCTTTTCAATAACATCAACCTTGGCTTTATCAACTTCAATACCTCTTTCAGAAACTTTATGCCCCAAGACAATACCTTCATTAACCATAAAGTGACACTTTTCCCAATTCAAGACAATATTAGTTTCTTCACATCTCTGCAAAACTCAATCAAGGTTGCTCAAGCAATCATCAAAATAAGATCCATAGACGGAGAAATCGTCCATGAAAACCTCACAAATCTTTTCACAGAAGTCAGAGAATATAGCCATCATGCATCTTTGAAAGGTAGCAGGTGCATTACATAAACCAAAAGGCATAAGTCTATAAGAAAAAGTACCAAAAGGGCAAGTAAAAGTAGTCTTTGATTGATCCTTGGCTGACACGGGTATTTGAGAGAAACCGGAATAACCATCTAGAAAGCAAAAATGTGTATGTTTGGATAATATTTCTAGCATTTGATCGATAAAAGGTAAGGGGTAATGGTCCTTTTTAGTGGCCTTATTTAATTTTCGGAAATCAATTACCATCCTATAACCTGTAATAATTCTTTGAGAAATCAATTCATCTTTATCATTAGAAACGACAGTAATACCTCCCTTCTTAGGGACACAATGGACAGGACTTACCCACTGACTATCAGCAACGAGATAGATTATACCCGCCTCAAGGAGCTTTAGTATTTCCTTTCTTACCACTTCTTTCATTTTAGGATTCAGTCGTCGTTGATGATCACGAACTGGTTTAGCATCTTCTTCCAAATTTATTTTATGTTGACACAGAGTGGGACTAATGCCCTTAAGATCACAAAGAGTATACCCAATAGCAGCACGATGCTTCTTCAGAGTTTTCAATAATCTCACTTCCTCATGCTTTGAAAGGTTAGCAATAATAATAACAGGATATATCTTGTCCTCATCAAGATAAGCATATTTAAGAGTATCAAGCAACGGTTTAGGCTCAAACACGAGATCACCCTTGGGTGGAGGAGGATCCCCTAGGATTTCAACAGGAAAATTGTGTTTCAGAATAGTTTCCTGTTTAAAGAATACTTCATCTATTTCCCTTCTTTCATTCATAAACATATCATTTTCATGGTCTAGCAAATATTGTTCTAAAGGATCACTAGGAGGTACGGCAATAGAGGCAAGACCAATAATTGCATCCTTACTAGGTAATTCTTCTTCACGGTGTTGTCTACTAAATTTAGAGAAATTAAATTCATGAGACATATCATCCAAACCGATAGTAACAACATCCTTTTTGCAATCTATCTTAGCATTAACAGTGTTCAAGAAGGGTCTACCAAATATAATGGGTCAAAAGCTATCTTGTGGGGAACCAAGAACAAGAAAATCAGTAGGATATTTAGTTTTCCCACACAAGACTTCAACATCTCTATGAATTCCCATTGGTGAAATAGTATCTCTATTGGCAAGTTTAATTGTGACATCAATATCTTCTATCTCAGCAGGTGCAATATCATGCATAATTTCTTTGTATAAGTTGTAAGGTATTTCACTAGCACTAGCACCCATATCACATAAGCCATGATAACAATGATCTCCTATTTTAACCGAAATAACAGGCATGCCTACCACATGTCAGTTTTTATCTGTTGCACAAGGTTTAGCAATTCTAGCAGTCTCATCAAGGAAATGAATAACATGCCCATCAATATTACCAGACAAGAGATATTTAACAATAGCAATATCAGGTTCAACTTTAATTTGCTTAGGAGGTGTATAAGTTTTAATATTTCTTTTAAGAACCACAATTGAAGCTTTAGCATGATCCTTTATAAGTGATAGTCTTTTCTTCAACATTAATAGGTGCAACTACTTTTACTTCTATGGGAGGATGATATTTAAACCACTTCTCCTTTGGGAGATCAACATAAGTAGCAAAAGATTCACAGAAAGAAGTTACTATTTCAGAGTCAAGTCCATATTTAGTGCTAAATTTACGGAAAACATTGGTATCCATAAAAGATTTAACACAATCAAACTTAGGTGTCATACTTGACTCCTTACCTTCGTCGAGGTCCCAATCTTCAGAGTTGCGTTTGATTCTTTCCAATAAATTCCATTTGAATTCAATAGTCTTCGTCATAAAAGAGCCAGCACAAGAAGTATCAAGCATGGTGCGATTGCTATCAGAAAGCCGAGCATATAAATTTTGAATAATTATCTCTCGAGAGCTCATGATTGGAGCATGAATATAACATTGATTTAAGCCTCCCCCAAGCTTGAGCGATGCTTTCTCCTTCGGGAGGCCAAAAATTATATATATAATTGCGATCACGATGAAGAAGATGCATAGGATAAAACTTCTGATGAAATTCCAATTTCAATCGTTTGTAGTTCCATGACCCCGTATCATCACATAGCCTATACCATGTAAATGCATCTTCCTTCAAAGATAAAGGGAAGACCTTCTTCTTAACAACATCTCCGGGTACATCTGCAAGCTTAAATAATCCACAAACTTCATCCACATATATTACATGCTCATCAGAGGGTTACTTTCCATAGTAACAAGTGACAGTAAATTTCAGCACACTATATAATTTTTTCCTTACCAAATTCCACCTACCAAAGGCGCTTCACTCCTCGGCAACAACGCCAGAAAAGAGTCTTGATGACCCACAAGTATAGGGGATCTATCATAGTCCTTTCGATAAGTAAGAGTGTCGAACCCAATGAGGAGCAGAAGGAAGTGATAAGCGGTTTCCAGCAAGGTATTCTCTGCAAGTACTGAAATAAGTGGTAACAGATAGTTTTGTGATAGGATAATTTGTAACGAGCAACAAGTAACAAAAGTAAATAAAGTGCGGCAAGGTGGCCCAATCCTTTTTGTAGCAAAGGACAAGCCTGGACAAACTGTTATATAGAGAAAAGCGCTCCCGAGGACACATGGGAATATCATCAAGCTAGTTTTCAGCACGTTCGTATGATTCACGTTCGGTACTTTGATAATTTGGTATGTGAGTGGACCGGTGCTTGGGTACTATCCTTACTTGGACAAGCATCCACTTATGATTAACCTATATTGCAAGCATCCGCAACTACAACAAAAGTATTAAGGTAAACCTAACCATAGCATGAAACATTTGGATCCAAATCAGCCCCTTACGAAGCAACGCATAAAACTAGGGTTTAAGTTTCTGTCACTCTAGCAGCCCATCATCTACTTATTACTTCCCAATGCCTTTCTCTAGGCCCAAATAATGGTGAAGTGTCATGTAGTCAAAATATCGAACGAATACCAAATTCACATGACTACTAATAGCAAGACTTCTCCCATGTCCTCAGGAACAAACATAACTACTCACAAAGCATATTCATGTTCATAATCAGAGGGGTATTAATATGCATATAGGATCTGAACATATGATCTTCCACCAAATAAACCAACTAGCATCAACTACAAGGAGTAAATAACATGACTAGCAACCTACTAGTACCAATCCCACACTTGGAGACAAGAATTGGATACAAGAGATGAACTAGGGTTTTGAGAGGAGATGGTGCTGATGAAGATGTTGATGGAGATTGCCCTCTCCCGATGAGAGGAGCATTGGTGATGGCAATGGTGATGATTTCCCCCTCCCGGAGGGAAGTTTCCCAGGCAGAACAACTCTGCCATAGCCCTATATTGGATGCACCAAGGATCCGCCTCGTGGCGGAGGAGTTTCGTCCGAGGAGATGGCTTATGATTTTTTCTCATCGAAAGACTCCATATAGCAGAAGATGGCCACCGGAGGGCCACCAGGGGGCCCACGAGGTAGGGGGCGCGCCCCCCACACTCGTGGGCAGGGTGTGGCCCCCTGGTGAACTTCTTGCGCTCAATATTTTTTATATATTCTGAAAACGTCTTCCGTGAAGTTTCAGGACTTTTGGAGCTGTGCAGAATTGGTCTCTAATGTTTGCTCCTTTTCCAGCCTAGAATCCCAGCTGCCAGCATTCTCCCTCTTTATGTAAACCTTGTAAAATAAGAGAGAATAGGCATAAGTATTGTGACATAATGTGTAATAATAGCCCATAATGCAATAAATATCAATATAAAATCATGATGCAAAATGGATGTATCAAATGCATGCAGCACACGTGGCAGAGGTGCCAGGGGCGGGAAAAAAAAGGGATGGCAGTTACCACCCCGTGAACATGGGACGTGGGCAGCCCTGGGTCATGGCTTGAATTCCCTTAGTAACGTCCTGCACGACGTGCGGGGGGACCAGAAACAGACCTAAGCACAAGTTAATGAAGAAGAAAAGAAGATCTCAAAGGACGAACTACCACAGCCTCCTCGCCGGTGTACTTGACAAGGCCAACACCAATGATGCTCGGCAGCGCGTTCGGGACAGGCCCAGGGGCTCCTGTCGGTGCAACAGACCCTATGTATGTTGCCAGACTGTACACAGGCTCAAGAGCAAGCTTACAACATCCAAGACAAGGCCAGGTAGAAGAGATCATTTCTTTGAGAAGTCAAAGGGCAAATCAAGAAGACCAAGTCAAGCTAAAGGAGCAAGATACCACTAACAAAAAACATCCCTTGTCAGGCAGGCGAACCTAGCAAGGTCGAGGTTGCTGAGGGGGTCCTGGATTAGTGGGTCACGCCGTCAAGCCTTATGGTGACGATATAGTCCGGCTGTCCGGGGACCCCCTAATCCAGGCTGTCCAGTGCGTAGCGGGATTTCATTGAGAGTTCCACTTTGTCGTCACCATAAGGCTTGATGGCTCCTTCGATCATCGGCACGATGTGATCCAGGGTGAGGTTTTTCTCCCCAGACAGATCTTCGTATTCGGCGGCTTCGCACTAAGGGCCAATTGGCTTGGCCATCTGGAGCAGATCGAGAGCTACGCCCCTGGCCATCAGGTCAGGTTTGGAAACTTAAACTGTACTGCCGACATCCGCAGAGACTTGATCTTTGACGGATTCGAGCCCATGTCAAGTGCGCCGCACAGCCAAGACGAGCATGACTTAGCTCTGCCCCCGGATAGTGTTCGGGAGATCACACCTGTGGCAACTCCGGCCCTTGATCCAGAGCAGATCGCGCCGTCCGAGGACGGGTGGATGGACCCAGCTACGGAGGCCGCACACTCAGCGGCGACAGAGCCGAATACTGACTTCACCTCCTACGAGACCTGTGTTGCCAGACCCTTGGATTCGTCCCTGGCCACGGGCTCCAAACCACCTATGTCTGTGCCTCTCGAATCTTATTGGGCGCCGATTATGGAGTTTTCCTCCGCGGATATCTTTCAGCACTCGCCCTTGGGCGACACGTTGAATTCATTAAGGTCTCTCTCATTGTCAGAAGGCCCTTGTCCGAACTATGTCCAGCTGGAGTGGGAAGCGGATGACGAAGAAATTCGTTCCCCACCCACCACCCACTTAATAGCCACTGTCAATGACTTAACCGACATGCTTGATTTCGACTCCGAAGACATCGACGGTATGGACGACGATGCAGGAGAGGAACAGGAACCGCCGCCCACAGGGCGCTGGACAGCCACTTCATCACACGATATATACATGGTGGATACACCCAAAGAAAACAATGACGAGGAACGGAAGGATGCAGCGAAGGATAATCCCCTCGAGAAGCAACCAAAGCGACGACGTAGGCGCCACTCCAAATCCCACCTCAGCAAAAAGAGCGATAACAGCGCAAGAAAGAATAATACCCCGGTCGACTCCAAAGCAAACGATGACCACATGGACCCAGCGATAGAGCAGGATGAACCAGCGGACAACGAACATAGTATGGAGCCGCTGTCCGATCACGGCGACGCCGAGGGTAAAGCTCATCAACCTGTCTCCGGAGAGGAGAACAGTCCGGACGACGATGCACACATCATCCCGGAAAGGCACTTGGAGCAAGAGGACCTCCACAGAAGGCTTACTGCCACCGCGAGGAGTCTAAAGAAGCAGAAGCAAAGGCTTAAGGCCGCACAAAATACACTCAATAGTAGATGGAACAAAGTGCTCGACACGGAAGAAAAGTACGGTGGCAGCCGCCACAAAAAGAGCTATCCAAAGCACAAGCTGCTGCCTGAATTCGATGACGAGGCTTTAGAGCCTATACTGCCAAAAATAAAACGGTCGATCAGCCGGATCGACCACCCCGTGGCCGTGATAGGGCGGCTAACGATGTCGCACATAAGTCAGCACATGATTTACGTGAGTACTTGCACCAAAAAGCCGGTATGACCAGGTCCATCTACGGATCTACGAAGCACGCTCCGGCACATAATCAAAATCGAACACTACAACCGTAAGAATGCCATGACACATCCAAATACAGGGATGCTGCGCACCCCCTATGCTTCACCGATGAGGTTCTGGATCACGAATTTCTAGAAGGATTCGAACCCGTTAACATAGAGGCATATGACGGAACGACAGACCCTAGGGTCTGGATTGAGGACTTTATCCTTAATATCCACATGGCTCGCAGAGATGATGTCCACGCCATCAAATACTTGCCCCCTCAAGTTGAAAGGACCAGTTCGGCACTGGCTGGAGAGCCTCCCCGAAAACTCAATTGGAAGTTGGGAAGATCTTGAAGATGCTTTTAGGGCTAATTTTCAAGGGACCTATGTCCGACCTCGGGATGCAGATGATTTAAGTCATATAATTCAACAGCCCAGAGAGTCAGCCCGAAAGCTCTGGAACAGATTCCTCACTAAGAAGAATCAAATTGTCGACTACCCGGACGCCGAAGCCTTAGTGGCTTTCAAACACAGTGCCCGGGATGGATGGCTCACCAGACACCTCGTCCAGGAAAAACTGAGGACAATGGCAGCCCTAACTTGGCTGGCCCATAGCGGCACCAGCGCCTAGGCACATCCGAAGTCAGGGATGGCAATGGAAAACCACGACACAATAAAATCAAGTGCCGAAATTATGAAGAGAGCCCAGACAACATGTTGGTAAACGTAGAATTCAGGGGCTCTCGACCTGGTCAACGGAAAAAGCCATTCAAAGGTAGAAGACTAGGGGCTCCCGAACTGTGCGTCTAAGGCGGATGGTAATAGGAGGCGGGGGACACAATGTTTACCCAGGTTCGGGCCCTCTTGATGGAGGTAATACCCTACTTCCTGCTTGATTGATCTTGATGATATGAGTATTACAAGAGTTGATCTACCATGAGATCGTAGAGGCTAAACCCTAGAAGCTAGCCTATGAGATCATAGGTCCTCTTGCTCCGGGTAGGGGGTCCTGAACTGTGCGTCTAAGGCGGATGGTAACAGGAGGCGGGCGACACAATGTTTACCCAGGTTCGGGCCCTCTCGATGGAGGTAATACCGTACTTCCTGCTTTATTGATCTTGATGATATGAGTATTACAAGAGTTGATCTACCAGAAGATCATAGAGGCTAAACCCTAGAAGCTAGCCTATGATTACAATTGTTCTTGTCCTATGGACTAAACCCTCTGGTTTATATAGACATCGGAGGGGGCTAGGATTACACAGAGTCGGTTACAAGGGAGGAGATCTACATATCCGAATTGCCAAGCTTGCCTTCCACGCAATGGAGAATCCCACCCGGACACAGGACGAAGTCTTCAATCTTGTATCTTCATAGCCCAATAGTCCGGCCAAAGGATATAGTCCGGCTGTCCAGGGACCCCCTAATCCAGACCCCCTTAGTAGCCCCTAAACTAGGCTTCAATGACGATGAGTCCGGCGCGCAGATTGTCTTCGGCATTGTAAGGCGGGTTCTTCCTCCGAATACTCCATAGAAGATTTTGAACACAAGGATCAAGTCCGGCTCTGCAAAAAAAATTCCACATACCACCGTAGAGAGTACATTATCCCACAAATCTAATCTGCTGACAAATTTCATAGCGTGACATCACGCCATGGCCCGGTCATTAATCGAACCGTTTTTCTCAACCAGCTACTACACATATTGCGAGGCGGTTTTCTTGGCACGTCATTGTCGAAGCAGAGATCATGTCCCCTTATCACGGGATTCTCATCAATACGGGTGTGGGTAACCCAACCGCGCCATCAATCATGACGCTTGGGGAATAAGCGAGTTTACCAGGCAAGTGGGGAGGCGCAGAATCCCTGCTGCCTTTATAAGGGGATAAGGACTCCCTTTCGCACCCACGTTTTCTTCTTCCCGATCCATTCCCCTTCGCCCGAGCTCCAGCGCCCGAGCGCTCGTCTTCTCTGCCCATAAAGGCCTTCCGAAAATGTCCAGATCCAAAGCAGGAGGCAAGTGGATGGCCTCTACCGTCCAGGAGAATGATATCAAAAAGCTTCGGGAGGCTGGGTATCTGGCCAAAAAATTGGCCACCGTCTCCCGATGGCGGGACAGATCGTTCCTACTCCGGAACCCCAAGAGAGGGTTGTATTTCTCCCTCATTTTGTCTGTGGTCTAGGGTTTCCCCTCCACCTGTTCGTTCGCGGCATCATGTATTATTACGGGATCGATTTTCATGATCTATCCCCCAATTCCTTCCTCAACATCTCGACATTCATTGTCATGTGCGAGGCTTTTCTCGGCATCTCGCCACACTTCGGCTTATGGCTGAAGATCTTTAATGTGAAGCCCAAGGTGGTGAGCGGCAAGCACGCCGAGTGCGGGGGCGCTATGGTGATCAAGATGCCCAACGTCACATGGCCAACAGGTACTTTTAATGATTCCGTGAAAGAGTGGCAACAACAGTGGTTTTATATCACTGAGCCACGCGGCACGGAAAGGGCCGCCGCTCTAGAGTTCCGATCCGAAGCCCCTCTGCGGCTTACATCCTGGCCCAAGAAGGGCCTGAACTGATCTTCGTCTGATGAACTGTCGGTGCTCCAGACGTGCATTAAAGATATGGAAGACAAGAACATCGAACTTGTCAATGTAGTCCAGGTGATGTTAGTTCGCCGGATCCTGCCTTATCAACACCGGACTTGCAGTCTATGGGAATTCGATTTGGGCAAGCACCACACCTTGCGAGAGGTCTTTGGCTCCTAGCACAAAGACATCTGGAAGGTGCTTTTCAAGTCCGGCAAATCATGGCCAGACTCGGCCGAGGACCGCGGGTACCAACTGTCCCGCCCTGCAAGCTCGGTATGTTTTTATGCGTTTTATCCGCATAACCCAAGGGAAATGCTTAATGTGTTTTCCTCATATCCCCTAGGGCTGGACGAAGAAGGCGGGGAGGATCCACTGTCCGGCCCCATTGCCCGAAGAACCGGCCGGCCCACTTCTAACGATGATGCTGTTCCCAGTGCCGTACAAGGCACCGAAGAAGAAGGCCGAGAAGGAGGCCAAAAAGACCCGGGGTGGCCTTCGTCGCCGCGGCACTTCAAACACAATATCCGAAGGCTCCAACGTCCGTTCTGCCTCCGAAGAGGACGAGGACGAGGAGGAAGACAAATCCCAAGCGGGGGTTAGAAAGAAGAGGGCAGCCTCCATACACTTGGAGGCCGAGTCGCCTAAATGGGGAAAAGCTCCTCTTCAGGAAGAGTCCACTGCAGCCGCCGACAGCAGCCCGTCGTGGGATCCCAGGGCCCAGCCCCTGGTAAACTCGTGAGTATAAAATCCGAACACGTTTTTGCGTCCAGACTCATCATGGCATAATATTTTAACCTGAGCTATATTTTTTGTAGTCCGGCGAGGTCCCGCATCGAACGATCCTCATCAGAGGATTTGCTGAGCTCGAATGCTATGGAGAGCGGGGCGCCCCCGAAGGCCCTTTCCCCCAACTATGTGAATAACACCGAGGCTTCGTCCTAGAAGGACCCCGGCCAAGGAGGGGGGGAAGAGATCGTGAAAGAGGCGCCTGGAGGTCAAACTTCAGGGGCCGGAGACATGGGGGAGAAGATTCCCATGGGAGTCGACGACGGGAGCCATCTTGAATTCGGCTCCCACCCGGACGCAATTCCGGAGACCAATACGGCTCCAGAATCAAGCAGGCGGCCTCCCTCGGCTGGAGGGGGCGTGCCTGTTCCACCGGAAATCTCTGTCCAACCAGAGGTGCCGGATGTTTTGTTGGCGGCGCCTCCATCGTCGATGAACACCGTGTCTGATGGTGTGCAGTGATTAAGGAGATTCAGTTTGCTGAGAATGGACTGAATGAAGCCTGTATCACCCTTATAAGAGGCTTTGAGGTATGTTTTATGAGGTTTCGAAGGGTGTCATAGTATGGATAGTAGCCCATGATACACTGTTCGGTGCAAGAAAGGACCGGACAAAGGATCAATTTTATGTTCACAGGAAGACTCACTTGATGACATCTATCTCTCTTCTTTCATAAGCAGGCGTCTGCAGCGGCTGCTGCCTCTCATACTGCGGAGGTCTCCGGACTGAATCAAAGTCTGGAGCGGGCCAAAGAAGAACTTGGCCAGTTGAAAAGGCAGTTGGAAGATAAACAAGGTATGCGCAAGCCTTGTTCGTGTTCAGTGCGAATAAATTTCTAGTATGATAAAATATGTTTCATTATTTGCGCCAGGGGTGATGACCGTAGTCAAGGCTCTGAGGAAGGCTGTTGCCGAGGCCGAGGAAAAGGCTGCCGCAGAGCAGGCTCTTTGTGAGAAGCACGAGGCCAGGGTTATTGAAGCTGAGCAGGAGCTTCAAGAGTCCGTGAAGAAATGCGAGACCGTGGAGTAGAGTTTAAAGGAGTAAGAATCCGAACTCGCCAGCGCTCATCAGGCAGCGCGCGATGCCCAGGGGGAAACCCAAGGCGCCCTGTAGGAGATCCAAGTGGCGAGGACGATCGCGGCGAGTAAGGCTTTTTTCCATGTAAAGCAAGTATTTCAGGAGAAAATCATGTTTCTAATTTTGAGTTCAGATTCCTCAAGGGGTATATGTGGAACTGCCCCGTAGCATATCGGATACTGCCAAATTCTACCAAGGTGAAGAAGGGAACACTACGGATAAGCTCTTCTGGTCGCAGTATATGGCACCGAATTATCTAGTGCCTTTTGCCGGCCAACTAAAACAGCTGATCGAACTACATAGGGCGGATGAACTAGCGATGAAGGATTTGATTATCCGGTTATGGCCCGCCGAGCCGATTTCAAGTAGCTACTTCGGGCTCGTGAAGCGGCTTGAGAGCGCCTGGCCTCGACTTGACATCATCAAGCGGTCGGTCTATATAGAGGTTGCGTGAATGGCCTTCGCCTGCGCAAAGGTGCACTCGGGGAAGATGGATGCTGAAAAGCTGACGACTGAGGGACCGCCAGATGGTAAGGAGAACCGCAAGCCCGATTTACATTATGAAAGTGTCCTGAAAGGATCCTGCCTTGCAGAAGAGCAATGCACCAAGGACATTATATTTCCATGAATACAATCATGTTGTCCTTTGTAATGTTGAACAAGGTCATTTCTATTATTTATTGCCTGTTATATAAAAGTTTATCCTCCTGCTTGGCCGGTTTATATATTAATCCTGAGAGTTGGCCAGACGTCGGCTTCTGTCCCCACGTAGGAAGTACGTGGGTGTTTGGGATAAACTTGGTCACTCTTTATCCTAGTTTTGGGTCCTTCGAAGGAGGTGTTTAGAACAACGAACCAGGCAATCGGACGATAGGGCTTTATCACTCTCACTTAGCTAGAGGAGCTTTAGAAAAGGAAGGTAGGCGCAGCCCCTGGTGTTTCGAAGACTGCATGAGGGTAGCTTCTAGGGTTCAGAAGACCGCAAGCTTCAATGATGATGAGTCCGTCACGCATATTGTCTTCGGCATTGCAAGGCGGGTTCCTCCTCCGAATACTCCATAGAAGATTTCGAACACAAGGATAGTGTCCGGCTCTGCAAAACAAATTCCACATACCACCGTAGAGAGTATAATATTTCCACAAATCTAATCGGCTGACAACTTTTCATAACATGACCTCACGCCATGGCCCGGTCATTACTACTGCACATATTGCGAGGCGGTTTTCTTGGCACGTCTTGTTGAATCAGAGATCGTGTCCCCTTATCACGGGATTCTCATCAATATGGGTGTGGGTAACCGAACCGCGCCATCAATCATGGCGCTTGGGGAATAAGCGAGTTTACCAGGCAGGTGGGGAGGCACATAGTTTCTTCCGCCCTTATAAAGGGACAAGCACTCCTCCTTTTCACCCAGGCCTTCTTCTTCCCTACCCATCCATTCTTGCGCACTTGAGCTCCAGCGCCCAAGTTCGCATTTTCTCCGACAAACCATTCCAAACATGTCCGAAGCGGGAGGCAAGTGCATGATCTCCTCTGTTACGGAGGAGAACATTACGAAGTTTCGGGAAGCCGGATACCTGGCCACAGATATCGCGCACCGGCTCCCAGACACGGGGCTAATCATCCCTACCCCCGAACCCCACGAAAGGGTTGTATTCCTTACCCATTTTGTCTGCGGGTTGGATCCTGTCCCCCACCTCCTGTTACCATCCTCCTTAGATCCACCGGCCGAGCCGTTGCATTGTGCGGTGGTCTAAAGCCTACAAGGTCCACGAGGGAGAGCTTTATAAGAAAAGCGCTACCGGAGTACTTCAAAGGCGCATCTCCGAAGAGGAAGAACGACAACTTTTGGCAGAAATTCATGCTAGACTTGGCGGCCACCACGCCGCAGCTCGGGCCCTAGTAAGCAAGGCCTTCTGTACAGGTTTTTACTGGCTGACGGCCTGAGCAGGCGCACAGGACCTCGTTCAACGTTGCGTCGGTTGCCAGCTTTTTGCAAACCAAAGCCATATGCCACCTTCCGCTCTCCAAAAAATCCCCATTACTTGGCCCTTTGCCATCTGGGGGCTTGATATGGTCGGACTCCTTAAAGGGGGAAGCCATAAGAAAAATTACCTATTGGTCATGGTGGATAAATTCACCAAATGGATAGAAGCCAACCCAGTTAAAACGGCCGAGTCCGGACCAGTGATAGACTTCATATCCGGGGTTGTACACCGTTACCGCATCGCCCACAACATGATCACCGATAATGGCTCGAACTTTACAGCCGACGATGTAAAAACTTGGTGCAGCAACATGGGCATTAAGCTCGATTATGCCTCCGTTTATCACCCGCAAACTAATGGTCAAGTCGAGCGAGCAAATGGACTTATCATGAGCGGCATTAAAACCAGATTAGTGCGATCCTTGAAGGAATCAGATACGCATTGGGTGGAGGAGCTTGACTCCGTACTATGGGGGCGGCGGACCACGCCGAATCGCACTACCGGATACAAACCGTTCTTTACGGCGTATGGCGCAGAGGCGGTATTGCCCTGTGACATCATTGATGACTCACCTCGAGTGCGAATGTACGAAGAGAAAGAAGCCGAGCTTGATCGGCAGGACAGTTTGGACGCCCTGGAGGAGGAGCATGACGTGGAAAAAGCCCGCTCTACATTCTATCGGCAACAGGCTCGGCTGTATCAAAGCAGAGAAGTATGGGCCAAAACTTATAACGTTGGCGAACTCGTTCTACGCCTACTGGAGAACAAAAAGAACAAGCTCAAGCCCAAATGGGAAGTTCCCTTCGTTATTGACAAAGTTCTCACCAGTGGAGCATACCATCTGCAGGATGCATCGGACAATCGACTCGAGCCAAACCCATGGAACGCAGCCAGACTCTGAAGGTTCTATGCATAGTGCCGGACTCTGTGTTCGTCTCCTTACCTCCGTTAATTTTTTATATATCCTTTATCTGTATTTTCTTTCTTTCTTTCTTCCCTTTTACTTCACGACCTTAAAAGGTTAAAATGTGTCTTGACAACACAATCTTGACACAGTAGGCATGCTCATTATACCTGGGGGCTTCTTATAAAGAAGCTTAATATAACTTTGTTCCGGGCTCTATGCCCCCCGCACATGTGTTACTTTTCCACATGTACCCTTTATTCACCATTATGTGCATCGATATGACTTAAGTTTTGGCCAAGCTGGGTTGCATGGCTCTTGTGTTTATGCCCTACGTTCCCGATTAATTCGGCTAGGACATAAGGGGAGCACCTCTGCGATTGTTACTGCCGGGTCAGCCAGATGTGTACCTCAGACTGGGTGAAGCCGAAAGCTAGCATTCTTAAGGGAATATTCGGTCGATGAACAAAAGATGACTTTTATTTATTGTAATACATGCCCCCAGATGTTTATATCCCGCGTCTCTTTTCGCAGTTCGGACATGCACATTAATGCATGCGTACCAAGGGAAAGGAACCCTAAACAGAACTATTCTCCCTAGAAGATGTTACTTACTACCCATGTAATATAACATAGCTAGTTGGGTTCTTGTCTGTTCAAGCACTTATGACCCCTACGCCTGGTTTCCACGTCTACAACGGTTTTTACATAACTGAGCAGGTATTCGGATACACTCCAGACTGTCGGGTCCGGAGGTCGAAGCGAAAAGGTCCGCCATGACAAATGATTTACAATACGGCTACGGACAATATATGTCACTTGAAGTACACAGTCACTTAGACTGACAAAATTATTCTTCTATACCATCCAACAGGCTGTCTAGCTTACAATCCTGTTGGGAATAATTTGCGGCTAATTTCACATGCTCATACACCAAACTGACGGGGATCTCTTTCCCATCGGAATCCACAGGTCCGACCTCGACCATGTGGTTCGGGTCAGCCTTGGTATATCACGTCTTCACCATGGCCCAGGCTTCCCTTGCACCTTGTCGGCAGGCTGATATCTTCCATAATCGGAAGCGCCGCCGCACTCCCTTGAGCATCTCTACAAGCTCCCCCATGCCTCTTGGCAGGTAGGCGGATGGCCACAAGGCTTGGGCAATGCCCTGCATCACCTGCCGAACTTGTTCGTGCAGTTGTGAGAGCTCTGGCAGAAGATCACCCACAGACCCGGGCATCTCCTCTGTGAGACGAACCGTTAGCAGACGTACAGATATAACTCTGTTAGCCGATTTCTTTGCCAAACTCTATAAAAGTTCATTCAAGCACTTACTAAAAATGCCGCGTTGAAGCCTCTTATTCTCCTTTACGGAGTCAGCAAGCTGGGCCCGAACATCTTTCAGTTCAACGCCCAGCCGGGTATTGGCATCTTGGAGATCATTTTTCTCCCGCCTAACGTGCGTAAGCACGCGCTCGCCAGCCTTTAGCTGTCATTGAACATGTTGCTCATCCCATCTGCAGAATCTATTGTTAGATTTGCATGCATGCCGAATACTAACTGGTACATGTCATTATTTTAGATAGAAACAAGTGTTACCAGATGGGGCCTTCTCGGACTACTTCATTGCGGCAACTGTGGCCCATAGCTGGGCTTTGCACTCCTCCAGCTCTTGAGACAACTGGGTATTCTTCTCCGTAAGAACCTACGCAAACAATGATCCTTAAATCAGTTGTGCCAACTGTTTCAAGTCTCGGGGGCTACTGATATACATAACTATTAGATTTTCTTACCCGTATATCATTTACATACTGGTCCATGGCTCGGGAAAGACCATTTTGAGCAGCTCGGATGTACGCGTCCCTGAGTTGAAGGCATCGAACGCCTCTTGAGAGAAACAAGCATCGCGGAGTAAGGCCTGGCGACGCCTGTGATTCATGGCACTCTTCACTTTGGAATTCGTAGCGGACAGCCTATCAGCATCCTCTATAGGAGGAACATCCGGTGTTGGCCCCACGTTAGCGTCTGCCTCTAAGTCTGGCTCTGGAGCCCGGCTGGTGGAGGCTTGGCCAGCAGGCTCTCCGGATATGGTCCGACGAGCATTTTTCCTGCCAGGAACCATGGACGTTACTATGTTTTAAAAGACGACAACCATGAAGTGGGGTTCTTTTTCATACCACTGCGACGGCGTCTTAGTCCTAACCGCCTTCCTTTTAAGCCTACCCGACTTCGGTGCCCCTTGTTGGTGAGTCACTGCGGGTTTGGCATGGTGGCACGAGGGCCTTCCCTGTAAGACACCATATGTGTGGAGTAGGTGAAGTGCGAAAAAAGCGATCCTTCTCAGAAGTTGGTGTCGGATTTCGGGTTCCGGCAGACCCTTGAGGTTCGAACACTTGGGTGCGTGCGGAGATCTCTCCCCTACCGATCTACGTACAATCTCCTTGCATGATCTAAGCAAGAAACAATGAACAACACAAGGGACACGACATTTATACTGGTTTGGGCCACCGTTGTGGTGTAATACCCTACTCTAGTGTGTGGTGTGGTGGATTGCCTCGGGGGCTGATGATGAATAGTACAAGGGAAGAACATCCTCGTAAGAGGTGTTCTCGAGCTGGTGTGATGAACTGCTTGGGTGAGTTCAGTCGCCTCTCTCTCTCTACTAAGGTTCTATCAGATCTCTAGCCGTCTCTCTCCCATCCCCCTTGGGTTGTCCTCTTCCTTCTGTGCTGGCTAGCTCTATTTATAGGGGCCCTGGGTCTGTCCCCAAATAATGAGCGGGAAGGGCGCCAACAATTGGCCATTTTGAAGTGGGACATATAGTACAAGTTATCCTGACCAAAAACGATCTTCGGCTGCCAAAAGCTCTGGTGATGACGCCGTCTTGGGATCCACGGTGACCTCCGTCCTGCCGCTCTGCTGGTCTTGGTCTCGTTGCTCCGGAATGGTAACCTTTGCCCGATGCCTTGGCCTGTGCTTGCCCCCTTTGCACCAAAGGGGAAACAAGGACACTGCGTAGGCCGGCGCCCGCCTGGCGCCCGCCTGGTCTCGAACGTCATGGCTTGTGTCACGGGCTCCTCGTGAGGTACCCCTGCCTTAATCTCTCCGCCTCCTCGCGAGCCTGCCTGGTGAGGCTGCCTCTGAGGAAGCTTCCTGTTGTCCGCCCCACGAGGCTTGGCCCCTCGCGAGGGTCTTGAGCTTGAGCTGATGAATATGGGCCACGCTGGGCCCACACTTGAGCCACGCCGCAGGCCGCAGGCAGGCAAGTATGGGGACCCCCATTCCCCGAACGCCGATAGTAGCCCCCGGGCCCAAGGCGCGCCTGGGCTTGGCCTAGCAGGGAAGCGAAGAGGCAAGCACGAAGCGCAGCGGCCCCAAAAAGCCTGCGGCCTCGGGCGCCGCGTGGCGATTGACTGGACGTGGGCGTCTGCGCTTCCCCACGACGCCTTGTTACGCGCCCGGCTAAGCGGACCCGTAGTTGCACACAGTTGTTCCTCCTTTCCACTGCTTGCCCGCCTCCTACCTTTCCTTCTTCTTTGAGCTCGAGCCTCCGCCGCCAGTCCGGCTCGAGTTCTTCCTCCTCTTCACCGCCATGGCACCGACGAAGAAAGGAAGGGGAAAGAAGCCCGCGCCTTCGCCCTGCACACCTCCAGCGGCGACCCCCGCCATCGCGCGGTCGATCATACTCAATCCAGAAGCTTTGGACAAGGTCCGCTCTGCTCTTGCAACTATCTTCAACGAGTGCGGCAGGACCACAGCCTGGCCTGCGTCCCATGCCTCCCTTGATAGGATCGTCACGGAGGTCCGATTCTTCAACGATGCCCTATGGGCAGGTCTGGTTCCCCCCTTTTCCGCCTTCTTCAACGCGGTGCTCTCCCATTATCAGATCTGCATGATGCACCTCGGGCCGGAGTCCATTACTCTTCTGGCTGTCTTTGCTTTTGTTTGCGAGGAGATGATAGGCATTCCTCCTTCCATGGCCGTGCTGCGCCACTTCTATTCCTTGCGCCTAAGCGATCCCACTCAGTGCTCAGGGTGTGTGAGCTTCCTAGCCATGCCAGAGACGGCCGTTTCAGGGATCGACTTCGGCCTTCCTCCTTCTGAGGCCAGGTTCAGAGAGTGGTGGCTGTACGTGGACGTTGGAGTGCCCAACCCTCTGCTCTCGCACCCGACCTCGCCTGCTGTTCCTCACGTGGGTTGGGACCATGAGGTGCTCGCGACCCCCGGCTCGCCTTCGTCTGGCGCCGCTTCCAGAGTTTGAGGGCGCTCAATGTGATAGCGCCCAAGGTGGCGAAGGAGTTCCTCCAATGTCGCATTGCTCCTCTTCAGCGCAACTCTCGCCGGATGTGGGACTTTGCGGGGCATAGAGACCGCATGAGGCTTTAGGAGGAGGACTTGGCGCGTGAAGTGCTGCGGACGGTGCTCAAGGTCTTGACTGGTGATCCTTCCCCAGGCAGCCTTCGGAGTAATGGTGTGCTCTTGTATCTTTGCTCCGGCAGGGCCGATTTTGTGAGGTAGATTCCCGGCTTCGACGAGTGGGGACTGCGCCCGGATGGCCTCACGGGGCCCCGGGAGAACCCAGCCGCCGTGGTTGCTTCTCCTGCCGCCCACAGCAGTCCTTCCTCGGGCAACAGGGCGGGGAGATGAGAACCGACGAGAGTTGAGGCGCCCGATGTCGAGGAGCCGATGCCGCGAGAAGCCTCGAAGGCGGCGTCTCCCGAGGCCCGCCCTGGAGCGGCGGCAGGTGCGGAGTTGCGGCCTATGGTTCCTGAGGCCGGGGCTCCCGAGCCCCCAGCCGTTCCTCGCGAGGCGACGCCTGATGGCGCCCCTAGGCTGACTCCTCCGGCGCTGATCATCTTGACGCTTCTTCCGCACCAGGGGCCGACCCCTGCGCCGGGCTCTTAGGTCGGTTCCGCGTAGACTTCGAGTCCCTCCGCAAGAGGAAGGAGGCCTTGGGTGGCAACGACCGCCCTTGCCGCTTGTTGAAGTGCAGGAAGTAATTTGCCATGGATGAGTAAGTCTTCTTCTTTACTTGCTCGTTTACTTTGCTATCCATGCGACTGATCGTGGCCCTTTCAGGCCCTGCCAGTGGAACCGCTGAGCCAGCCCGGAAGCCATCCCCCCAAGCTTCGCCTTCTCCACTGGCCCTGGGCTCACCGAGCTCGAGCGGTACCCCTGCTGCCAGACCAGTTGGTGGAGTGGTCCGTTCCATAGGGCACCTCGAGCCTGCGCGCCCACTGTCCTTTCTTCTTGAGTCCTCTTGGGCACATCTGGCTAGCCCCGTGTTCCTCCTCTAATCATAGATGGTGAATGGCTGAAGTCTGTCTTTGGCTCCTCCTCCGTGGGTGGACCGACGCCAGGCCGGATTCCCAGAGCGGTCCGTTCGGCGATGGCTAGGGCACCAGCCCCCAGCCCCATGCCGGGAGGGGGCTTGCTGCCTCGGGGCCCTCCGCATGCTCCGGTGGAAGAGGGTGATGCGGAAGACGTGCTCAGGCGCGCTCGGGAGCGATGCGCCCTTCGCGAAGAGTTCCTCCAGAGGGCGGCGGATACGGTGAGCCGGATCGGGGCAGAGCTTGCTGACGAGGATGCGCGCCTCGAGGCCGAAGGTTTGCGCCTTGCTGAGGAGAGGCATAAACTAAAGGTAGACACCGCCCTTGCGCATCACCAACGTGATCTCGAAAATGCGAAGGCTGAAGCGTCGCTGGCACCTTCGCGGGAGGCCTGCTCCCAGGCCGTCGAGGAGGCTCGGGAAGCAGACCGACGGTGCAAGGATGTGGAGGAGCGCGCATGGGAGCTCCTAGCCTGGGGCAACTCCCTGGGGCAGCAAGTGGAACTGCGCCAGGCGGCCCTTGAGTCGATGGAGGGGGCCCCTGTTGATCGGGCGGAGCTTCTGAAGCGCGAGGAGGTGCTGTCGCTGGAGGCTGCTGAGCGCAACCTTGATCTCAAGCGGTTGGAGACGAGGGAGCGCCTGGTGGCTTGGGCGGAGGATGGCGTTGCCGCGCGCGAAGCCCGGGCCAAGGAAGAAGTCTATCGCCACGTGGCGGAAGCTCACTCAGCCTTTGAGCGCGAGTACGAGATGAGGTTGGGGCTGATCAAGGCCGAGGCTGAGGGCAGGACCGCAGCCCTTAGGGCCAAACTGGTCGAAGTGACGCGGCGTGCGGACTCCTCCGTAGCCGCCCTCAGCGCAGCACATGCGGAGTTGTCCTCTTCCCGGGCCGAGCAGCTTCTTCTCCGTCAGAGGGTTGATGACGCCGAGGCCATCGCGCAGCGGAATGAGGACAAGATCCATCGACGGCGGGTTCTGGAGCGTGAGCATGCCCCCATGCTTCAAACGCTCAGAGAAAGGGCCAACACAACTTTGGGCAACATCTGCGAGGCTGCCGCTAAGGAGCCGCACGAGGTCAACTACGCCGGCAACCTCCAGTTTTTCACCGATGTGGTGATGCTTCTGGAGAACCGCTCCGAAAGGTCCCGTTGGCTTATCGACGAGAGGATCCGAGCCTTGCCCGGGCATGCATTCTCCCGCGTCTTCAGCTATCTGCTGGACAGGGACCCCCACTTTGACTTTGACACTGCCATCGCACCCGTGCCCATAGCCGTCCGAGGTGCCCTGGTGTGATGGGTGGAGGACAATGTGGACGCCCTCGTCAGGGCCGTCACGTCTAATGATGATGGCGTGGTGGTGTCCGCCAATGAAGGCGGTGCTGTGGACGAGCCTGGTGCTGACGGAGATGCTGGCGGCGGCGGCAATGTCAACGATGCCATCGATGCCTCCGAGGATGCCCAAGAAGACGCGGTGAGTGATATGTCTGGCTGACCACATGTCACTGCTGTTTATCCTGCACGAAGAAGGTTCGGGCTTGGCCCTGAAGAATGTAAGAGCATTTTGGGAGGGGTAGCCCCTCATGTAAAGGTTTGCAATTAGTACCCTGGTAAGTATAACATTGCGTGTGAACTTAGCAGCTGGCCTGGTGATGAGTCAGCTGACTTGTGTACCTTCCAACCCCGACGAGTCTTGAGCGGGCCTGCGGGGGCCGCCGTACCTCGGCTGTCACCTGATTAACTTGTAGATTCCGTGATGAGGACCTCCGAAGAGGGTGTGGCAACAGTGGTCCCGGCTGTAAAACGTGCCTGGCCCGGCTCGCGAGGGGCTCGCGAGGGGGGGGGCAGTCGACGCTAACTTTGGACGCAAAGACGAAACCAGAACGCGAGAGATTGCTCGAACGAGACAAAACACTCCTTCCCCCAAACACACGGAATCATCGAGCTCAAATCCAACTTAAATCCAAATCGAAGAACTTGTCAACAAGGAAAGGCAAAAGCAAAAGGCCGTGTCAGGCACCTAGTCTAGTCTTCAACGTCTTCTCACCAGCGCGGAGCTAAGTGCTGCCACTGGGCGTGGGCGGGAGCCCCCGAGGCCCGAGGGCGGCTCTCCGGAGACTCCGGGGCGTGTATAGCCCCACTCATTATTATGTGAGAGTGTCACGGGTGGCGAGCTTCACAGGCACTGGGCCTTCTTCACAGGTACCGACCTTGCTTCATATCGCCAGACGAGGGCCCTGCCTTGCGCCACACTCTCCCACCATCGACGACGACCGGAAACCAGGACGACGCCAATGAGGCAGAGCGGTCACCAGCGGTTCCCCCGACGACCACGGGTCCCCTGCCAGGGGCAGGCCCTGGGGCACCTCCCCGGCAGCGGGCCTACCTCCTGAGAACGCCTTGCTCCGACCGTCGCGGGGACGAACCCGAATCTCGACCCCTCTCCTTCAGCCCCCTGCGCCCTCCTCCTGAGGGGTATGAGGCTGCAGAATTGGGGCAGCCACCTGCTGCGGAGACCTGTATCTCTTGCGACCCATGGTTAGCATAAGCTTGCTCCTGAGGGATGAGTGGTACCCGATAGTTGCCGCCGCCGGTGCGGTTGTCGAGGCTCTCCTGGGGTTCCTGAAAGACCTCAGCTTCTGGCGTCTCCTCGCCCCAGCCTGGCCTGAGGAATGAGCCATGATCTTCTTCCAGCGCGCACCCCTGACCCCACATGCGGGGCACATAAGCTTCTGAGGCCACCGCCTCGTGCACCTCACCGCGGCACCCTGTATGCCATGCAGCCTGGCTTGGAGCGCCGTCTTGGGGGTGGTGGCGCGGCGATCCGCCGAGGCCGAAGGCCGCGGCTTGCACCCCTTCGCTGGCCTGAGAGGGGGCTGGTGCGACTTGTCGCCCGGTGCTGGCGGAGGTGTTGGCGCTGGACGGGCCCTGGAGTCCACGGGAAGTCGAGTGCGTGCGCACGATGCCACCATGCGGCCCGCCTTGGTTCTGGGGTGGCAGCTGGACGCAGAAAGGAGGTGTTTCTGAGGCGGCGGCGTCCAGGAGCTCAGCTACTCGCTCCAACAACACGTCACGGCCGCCCTCCAGCAGTCGGCACCGTAGCAGCTCTCGGGCCACCATGAGCGCGGCCCTGGAATTTGCATGCTCCTGTCGGGTGTACGGTGTTGTGGCCGCGGCATGGTCTGAGGCCCTCGCTGCGGCCCGCACCTGCCGGGGTGTGAGGGAAAGCGGCGTCTGGCCGTGTCGCCCGCGCCCCGCAGCACCCTGCGGAGCGCGGGCTACCTGAGGCGCAAGGTTGAGGTTGCCCTGGGCTGGTGCCACGGCGCGGGCGGGCCACGCTGCCCTGCGGTCGGCGTTGGCTGCCTTGTCGCTTGACATCTAAACGGCGAGGCGACGGAACGTGATGCGAAGGAAGAAGGATTCCGGCGTACCCCTACCTGGCGCGCCAAATGTCGTATTTCGGGTTCTGGCAGACCCTTGAGGTTCGAACACTAGGGTGCGCATGGAGATCTCTCCCCTACCGATCTACGTCCAATCTCCTCGCGTGATCTAAGCTAGAAACAACGAACAACACAAGGGACACGAGATTTATACTGGTTCGGGCCACCGTTGTGGTGTAATACCCTACTCCAGTGTGTGGTGTGGTGGGTTGCCTCGGGGGCTCATGATGAATAGTACAAAGGAAGAACAGCCTCGCGAGAGGTGTTCTCGAGCTGGTGCGATGAACTGCTTGGGTGAGTTCAGTCACCTCTCTCTCTCTGCTAGGGTTCTATCAGATCTCTAGCCGTCTCTCTCCCATCCCCCTTGGGTTGTCCTCTTCCTTTTGTGGTGGTTAGCTCTATTTATAGGGGCCCTGGGCCTCTCCCCAAATAATGAGCGGGAAGGGCGCCAACAATTGGCCATTTTGAAGGGGGACATATAGTACAAGTTATCCTGACCAAAAGCGGTTTTCGGCTGCCAAAAGCTCTGGTGATAACACCGTCTTGGCCTCCACGGTGACCTCCGCCCTGCCGCTCTGCTGGTTTTGGTCTCGTTGCACCGGAATGGTAACCTTTGCCCGATGCCTTGGCCTGTGCTTGCCCCCTTTGCACTAAAGGGGAAACAAGGACACTACACAGGCCAGCGCCCGCCTGGCGCCCGCCTGGTCTCGAACGTCATGGCTTGCGTCACGAGCTCCTCGCGAGGTACACCTGCCTTGATCTCTCTGCCTCCTCACGAGCCTGCCTGGTGAGGCTGCCTCTGAGGAACCTTCCTATCATCCGCCCAGCGAGGCTTGGCCCCTCGCGAGGGTCTTGAGCTTGAGCTGATGAAGATGGGCCGCGCTGGGCCCCCACTTGAGCCACGCAGCAGGCCGCACGCAGGCAAGTCTGGGGACCCCCGTTCCCAGAACGCCGATAGTTGGGACTCCGGTTTTACTTACATGCGATGCAGGGAGCATTCCAGGATAATCGGCTATGATGGCCACAAAGGCACCGTTGTAGCTTAACTGCTAGAACGTCCTGTCGATGAGCTCCACAAATGTGTCCAGATCTTCTTCGAGTCCGAGGTCGAGGGCGAGGTTAGGGTCCACCGGTTGTGGAGGTGGGTTGTGGACCTCCCTCACAGCTCTTCGCAGTTCCTGCTATGAAATAGCAAGGTAAATACTTATGACGAAGAATGCGGGGAGGTCTGGAGTAGAAAGTAGCAGCTCACCCAGTTTCGGGGGTTGTACATGGAGAATCCATCCCGTTGCTTAATGCGGATGAACTCCTCTTCCTCTCCTTTATATAAATCAGACAGTATTTTCGCTAGAGTAGCGACAGATTCCGGTCCCTTACGACCACATCGGGTGGCATCGTCTTCTCCATTAAAGTGCCACATGGGTTGTCCCCGATATTGAAGTGGCTGCACCCCCCGCATTATACATATTGACATAACCTCGATTATTGTCAATCCTGATTTGGCCAGCATTTTTATCCGGCCCATCAGGTAAAGGACCTCTCTGTTATCTTCCTCCTAGGGGCTCCGAGGGCGCCAGCTGCGTCATTAATTCAAAGGGGTGTTATTGAACTCAGGAAGGCCCATCCGAATAGGGTCAGGAAGGGGGACGTCCTCCATATAAAACCACGCCGAAGGCCAGTCTTCAGATGTCTTCTTCGGAGTACCGGAGAGGTATCCGGTCCCGGTGATGCTCCATATCTTGCCTCCACCCACTTGATAAATTAACCCCTCCTGTGTATGGGGTACGAGGAAGAATAGCCTCTTCCATAGCTCGAAATGAGCTTCGCAGCCCAAAAATAGGTCGCAAAGGGTGACGTAGCCAGCGATGTGTAATATGGAGGCGGGAGTAAAGTTATGCACCTGGAGGACGTAGAATTCCATGAGCCCGCGGATGAACGGATGGATTGGAAATCCAAGCCCCCTTAATAAGTAAGGGACAAGGCATACCTGCTCCCCCATGGATGGGTTGGGAAAGCTCTCCGCTTGCTCCCCGCCGTTGTAAGTGGCAGGTTCGGCTCGAATGGGGACCATATACGCTGGAGGGAGAAACCCCTGGGTCTGTAACTCTACTAATTGGCTGTGGGGGACGGAAAACTTCTTCCAATGGCTTGGCTTAGGGCTACAGGAGCGAGAGGAGGAGCTGCGATGGCCGGCCATGATGGGATGGACTTTTTCGGGCGCGCTCCGATGGATACTCGCTGTGGGAGGATGGTGTGATCTGGATCTGAGGATCCCCATCTCCTGAAATAGACAATTTACTCGCATGGTTAGGGTGGCAAGTGTAAAAATGCCCTGACTTCTCGCATTCGCTAAACACTTGGAGGATAGCCAATATTAGGCACAGAAGCCAAGGAGTGCAACATTCATGGGAAGCCGAACACTACTCGATAGGTATTCCACATTTGGAGAAGAACCTGCCTTGCAATGTCGAAGACAATCTGCGCGCCGGACTCATCATCATTGAAGCCTAGTTCGAGGGCTATTGAGGGAGTCCTGGATTAGGGGGTACCCGGATAGCCAGACTGTTGGAATATGAAGATACAAGATTGAAGACTTCGTCCCGTGTCCGGGTGGGACTCTCGTTTGCGTGGAAGGAAAACTTGGCAATTCGATATGTAGATCTCCTCCCTTGTAACCGACTCTATGTAACCCTATCCCCCTCCGGTGTCTATAAACCGTAGGGTTTAGTCCGTACGACGACAACAATCATAATCATAGGCTAGCTTCTAGGGTTTAGCCTCTACGATCTCATGGTAGATCAACTCTTGTAATACTTATATCATCAAGATCAATCAAGCAAGAAGTAGGGTATTACCTCCATCGAGAGGGCCCGAACATAGGTAAACATTGTGTCCCCCGCCTCCTGTTACCATCCACCTTAGACGCACAGTTCGGGACCCCCTACCCAAGATCCACCGATTTTGACACCGACAGTAGCCCCAAAGACAAGTCTCAAGACTGGCCTGGCAGGCCCACCGTGCACACTGTGGGCGGACTACCTCGCCAAGGGTCAACCGCTTTACCTCACAGCAACGCAAGTCACTGATCGATGCGGTGTCGAGCACTCAAGTCACTAAGTGGCTATTATTTGGCATGTGGCAGCCATTTCCTAAGTAAATCACCTACAAATGACAACTGTCCAGAGACGTGTCATGCAGGCAGGCGAGAGGGTGGCAGAACAGCACGACAAGGCTTGCCGGGCTCTGTAAGTGCATCTAGTGCCACCCCTAGTTGGTTTTGGAGTATTGACTACAAACCTGGTTGAGGGACTAATGTGTTTGTGAGAATTGCAGGATAACACAGGTAGTAGTCCCTCATTGATTCGGTTTACCTACCAGAGATGACTCCTAAAAATGTGTGAAGACATTGAAGACAATGGTGGTATGTGAAGAGATTCACATTGAAGACTATGACATCAGAAGACATCGTATGAACACTATGGAGTATGAAGACACAGTTGTTTCGTAGTTTCCTTTTCTTCTTTGTTGAGTAATAGGAACCAACGTACTGTTAAGTGGGGTCCAAGTGAACAAGGTCAGAGTGACTGATCTGATGCTCAACCAAATCCTATGTCTTCGAGCGAAGACAATGAGAGCAAATCTTATCTAGAGCTGGATGAGTGAGCTTAACTTGTAGCCCAAGTCAAGGTGTCGTGTGTGTTTGAAATCTAACCATTGGACACATGTCAGCTCCTTAGTGACCCAGGGTTATTTCAGATAAATCAGGCCGGGTTGCCTCCTGGCTATACATAGCCCACCCCCTACACCATAAATTGGTGGCTGCTCAAAGTTAGTGCACAACTTTTGTCGTTTGAGAGAAACCCACCTCCAAAGCATTTGAGAGAGAGATCCTTGCGAGGACAAAGCCCACAAAACACCCATTTGAAAGAGAGATTCTTTCTGTCTGCGTGTCCTGAAGACTTTTTACACTTGAGGACTGTGAATCATCCAGCCGGTTAGGCGTCTCGTTCTGAGCGTCCAAGAGTCATTGTGCATCACCGGTGAACGAATTCTATGAAAGTTTGGAAGTCTACCTTGAAGACATACCAGAGTGATTGGGCGAGGACTGTGTGTCCTTAGCTCAAGGGGAATAAGGTGAAGATGCGGTCTTCTGAGTTGAATCTCAGCCTCCCTAACCAGATGTATAGTTGTCACAACAACTAGAACTGGTCTACAAAATCCCTGTCTTCATCAAGCTACTGGTTCTATTCTTCACTTCCCTTTACTTTACAGTTTGTCTTCGTGAAGTCATTGCATGCCTGTATGATCCGATTGACTTCACTATGTGAAGACTCTCTACTCTGTGGCTTCATACTATCCTCCATCCTGATCCATACTACCTAGCTGTTGATATTCTTCGTGTTTTCACTTCATTGCTTACTTGACTATGGCTTGTCTAGTGTAGTCTACCTTCCGCTGCATATGAATAGGTTAATTCCTATCATTTGTCTTCAAAGCCCTCGTGTTTTGAAGACTTTCATAAAAATTGCCTATTCACCCCCCTTAGTCGATAACTAGCACTTTCAATAGGTATCAGAGCAAGGTGCTCCCTTGTTCTGTGTGATTCGGTTTAACCACCTAGAGTTTTAGCTATGTCGACTACAGGGATAATCAAAGTATCCGCTCCGTGCCCTGTCTTCGATGGCACTGATTACCCCTACTAGAAGAATAAGGTGCACATGCATCTTGAAGCCATTGACATCGACCTCTGGTATGTCGTCAAGAACGGCGTTCCCAAGGTCGGTGAAGGTGTCACTGCTGCTGATGTCAAAAGGTTCATTCAACTGGACTTGACTGCCAAGAACATCATTTGTGGTCATCTGACCAAAGGACAATATGGTCGTGTGAGTACTCTGGAAACTGCAAAGCTAGTCTGGGACTGGCTCTCCAAGGTCAACGAAGGCGTCTCGACCCAGAGAGACTCAAGGATCAGTGTTCTCTGCAACCTCTTCAACCGCTTCAAGGGAAATGACAATGAGAATGTCCAGCTCACATTTGATCGCCTCACTGATATCACCAATGAGCTTCGTGCACTCGGCGCCACTGAGATCACCAAGCACGAAATCGTCAAGACACTTCTGAGATCGCTTGACAGCTCATTCGACACCCTAGCCCTGATGATTCAAGAAAGCCCTGACTTCAAGACTCTCGATCCGTCTGACATACTTGAGAGGCTCAACACACATGAGTTCCAGCAATCTAAGAAAAGAGATATCTATGGTCCCAACTATGGCCGAACATGCGCTTGGAAGGCAAAGGTCGTTTCCTCATCCGAAGAAGAATCTGACTGCAGTTCTGAGGATCCTCAAGACATTGGAAAGGAGCTTGCTATGTTTGTGAAGAAGTTCCAGAGGTTCACCAAGAAGAAAGCTTTCAGACAATCTTCGAGATCTAGCTCAAGAAATGGTGAAGCTTCCTCCCATGACTACAAGAAGAGAACGTGCCACAAGTGCAAGAAACCTGGTCACTACATCTCTGAATGTCCTCAGTGGGACAATGACACCAAGAAGAAGAAGAGCAAGGAATATGATTCTGATGACAACAAGAAGAAGATATCCTCAAAGTCTTCTTCCAAATCTTCATCGAAGTCTTCATCACACAAGAAGAGCTCATCCAGCAAGGCTCGTGCATTTGTTGGCAAAGAGATGGATTCAGAGGAGGAGTCTGCATCTGAGGAGGCAGAGGTGGAGTCTTAAGAGGAATCTGATTCAGGCATGGCAAGCCTGGCTCTAGCTTCAGCGTACGTCGCCAAGTCCATCTTCAACACTGAAGACAATGGCCTCGTTACCAATGCCGAGGCTAATGATGAGGATGACTCTGCTCCCACCTATTTCTTCATGGCACGTGGTGCCAAGGTAAACTCACGCGATGCTTACTTTTAAACTTCAAGGGAAGATGACTCTGAATGTTAATCTAAACCTAGCTACAAAACAATTGCTAAAATTGCAATAGAACAACAAAATGCTATGGAACATATTCAAAAGTTGCTAGACAAAAGCGATGACCCATGGGACGAGAAAATGACTCAAACTCAGTTCTTAATTGAAGACATTAAAAGTCTTCATATTAAGTACGAGGAACTTGAAAGTCATCATGAAACGCTCTCAACTACTCATGAAAAGCTCTCCTATGATTATCTTCAAAGGAAGCAAGAGCCTGAGAACTTGAGATCGGCTCATGAAGATCTTCAAAAGGGAACGAGCCACTCGCTCAACAGATCAATTCCGCTCCAGAAGACATTGAGCCACCATGTTTAAAATGTCCTGAGCATGATAATGATGGTTCTATTGCTGGATGTTCTACTGCTACTACTATTGCTGTGTCTTCAACTGCTGATGTGGAGACTAACCCCTCTTCTGAGGATACCACTACTATTTCTGATGAGAATGCCTGGTTGAAGTCTGTCAGTGTTCTGGGAACGGGGGTCCCCAGACTTTTGCCTGCCTATGGCCCACGACGTGGCTTTGCTGGCAGGCCTGTACGGCCCATCTTCATCACCAAGGAATAAAGACCCTCGCGAGTGGCCAAGCCTCGCGAGGCAGATAACACGAGACTTCCTTAGGGGCGGCCTCACCGGGCTGGCTCGTGAGGGGCGGAGAGTTCAAGGTCGAGAAAACCTCGCGAGGTTTTCGTGACGTAAGCCATGACGATCGAGACCAGGCGTGCACCAAGCAGGCGCCAGCGCGCTGCGTCCTTGTTTCCTCTTTGGTGCTAAGGGGGAAAGCGCGGGCGCGAAGTACCGAGGCATCAAGCAAAGGTTTCCATTTTGGTGCAACGAGACCAAGACCAGAAGGACGGCAAGACGGAGGTCACCATGGAGCCTAGGACGGCGTCACCACCAGAACCTTTGGCTGGCGAAGACCACCTTTTGTCAGGATAGCTTGTACTATTTGTCCCCCTTCAAACTGGCCGTTGTGGGATCCCTTCCCCCTCAATATTTGGGAAGAGGACCAGGGCCTCTACAAATATATGACTAGCCACCACCATAGAGGGGAAGGAGGATCATCCTCAACCACACAAGTTCACCAAGCACAAGAACGCCTCAACCTCATGAGGTTGTTCTTCCCCTTGTACTGTTCGTCCTCAGCCCAAGAGGCAATCCACCACCACCACACTGGAGTAGGGTATTACACTACAACGGTGGCCCGAACCAGTATAAATCTTGTGTCCTTTGTGTTGCGAGTTTGTCGAGTTAGTTCATGAGATCTTAGCTAAGTTAGGACGTGGATCAATAGGGGGGAGATTTTCACGCGCACGCTAGTGTTCAAACCTTAAGGGCTTTTGCCGGAACCCGTGATCCGACAAAGACATTGCTTGAAACAGGGATGTACAAAAGGCTCAAAGGGCATCAGACACTGTGCGATGTTCTCAAGAAACAGATTCTGAACCGAAACCATAGGAAAGAGGGTGTTGGGTTCGAGAGGAAAATGAATGTTGATGGTTCCTACTGGAAGCCTGAGCAGTACCCCAAAACCACATGGGTTGCTGCAAAGGGACCTTCAGTGGATCCATCTACCTTATATGGCTTCACTTGTGCTAACCCTATTATCATTCATGAATCCTTTGATGCAAACTATAAACTTTTTAAGAATCAGAATGGTGAAGTGTTTGCCAGGTATATTGGTACTAACTGCAAGAATGAACCCCTTTGAAGAAGATCTGGCTGCCCAAGAGTTGTCTTGAAAACCTTTAGGTGAAAGTCATCATGACACCACCTGGGAAGAAGACAAACCCTGGACCAAAGGCTTCATATGTTCCAAAGGCTTCATACGGATAGAGGACTCACTAGAGTCACCCTAACGCCAATGTTTTGTAGGGAAACCATACTCAGACCTATGAATATGAGCGTGTTTCATCAAACCGCTATGTTCATAAGACCAAGAACTATTCTGCTTATTCTTATGAGTATTATTCTCCTCCTGCAAGACTATTTGCTAGGGCTCCAAAGCCAAAGTTCTCAGATGCTGCACTTAGACTCATTGCTTCTAATCCACCTCTGAAAATGTGGGTGGTTAAGAAAAATTAACTCTCTTTTGCAGGGAAAGGTCTCCAGCCGGAAATCAAATGCGTCCAATACTTATGTTGGGGACCTAAAACATCTTGTGGGGTGCAAGATAAAATGCCCAAATGGTCTTACTATGTATTTTGTTCCTGGATTTCTCGACAGTCATCCTATATTCCCTAACCAGGATCTGAACTTTGATAATATGCTTGTTCGTCAAATGTTTATGCTTCACGTTTCCCTTGGTGAATCCTATCCCCTAACTGCACTATAGTGTACGATACCAAAGGCTTATGAGTGGATTATGGACAGTGGATGCACTAACCACATGACTGGTGATCGAAGTCTTCCCTTGGACTCAACCTTACGCCCATCTGACAAGAGTAACATCACATTTGCTGACACTGGTAAAAGCAAGGTATTGGGTCTAGGTAGAGTTGCAATCTCAAAGGATCATCACATGGATAAAGTGATGCTTGTTGAATCCCTTGGTTTCAACTTAATGTCTGTCTCAATGCTTTGTGACTTGAACATGATTGTGATATTTGGAAAATATCGTTGCCTTGTGCTTATGGAATCTAACAAATCTCTAGTATTTGAAGGGTATTGAGGGAGACCTGGATTAGGGGGTCTCCGGATAGCCGGACTATCTCCATTGGCCGGACTGTTAGACTATGAAGATACAAGATTGAAGACTTCGTCTCGTGTCCGGATGGGACTCCACTTGGCGTGGAAGGAAAGCTAGGCAATACGTATATGGATATCTCCTCCTTTGTAACCGACCTTGTGTAACCCTAACCCTCTCCGGTGTCTATATAAACCGAAGGGTTTTAGTCTGTAGAACAACAACCATAACAACAATCATACCATAGGCTAGCTTCTAGGGTTTAGCCTCTCTGATCTCGTGCTAGATCTACTCTTGTACAACCCATATCATCAATATTAATCAAGCAGGACGTAGGGTTTTACCTCCATCAAGAGGGCCCGAACCTGGGTAAAACATCGTGTCCCCTGCCTCCTGTTACCATCCGGCCTAGACGCACAGTTCGGGACCCCCTACCCGAGATCCGCCGGTTTTGACACCAACATTAGTGCTTTCATTGAGAGTTCCTCTGTGTCGTCGCCGTTAGGCTTGATGGCTCCTACTATCATCGATGGCGATGCGGTCCAGGGTGGGACTTTTCTCCCCGGACAGATCTTCGTATTCGGCGGCTTTACACTGCGGGCTAATTCGCTTGGCCATCTGGAGCAGATTGAAAGCTACGCCCCTGGCCATCAGGTCAAATTTGGAAGTTTTAACTACATGGCCGACATCCGCGGAGACTTGATCTTCGACGGATTCGAGCCACAGCCAGGCGCGCCGCACTGTCGCGATGGGTATGACCTAGCTCTGCCGCCGAACAGTAACCCAGAGGCCACGCCCGCATCAGCTCCGACCCTTAGATCGGAGCCAACTGCGCTAATCGAGGATGGGTTGTTAGACACCGCCTCAGGGGCTGCAGTCTCAACGGTGATCGAGCCAAACACCAGCATAATCCTTTGCGTAGCCCTTGACTCCAAGGTGCCGGACTCTCTTTCTGACTCGCCCGTGCCGCTACCAATCGAATCCGATTGGGCGCCGATCATGGAATTCACCGCCGCGGATATCTTTCAGCACTCGCCCTTCGGCGACATTCTGAATTCACTAAGATCTCTCTCTTTGTCAGGAGAGCCCTGGCCGGATTATGGCCAACAGGATTGGGATGCGGACGACAAAGAAATTCGACGCCCACCCACCACCCACTTCGTAGCCACTGTCGATGATTTAACCGACATGCTTGACTTCGACTCCGAAGACATCAACGGTATGGACGATGATGTAGGAGACGAACATGAACCAGGACCTATAGGGCACTGGAAAGCCACCTCGTCATATGACATATACATGGTGGATACACCCAATGAAGGCAATGGTGACGAGATAGCGGAGGATGATCCCTCCAAGAAGCAACCCAAGCACCGACGTTAGCGGTGCCACTCTAAGTCCCGCCGAAGCAAAAGTGGTGATACCAGCACAGGAGATAATAATACTCCGGATGGTGCCAAAGACAACAACAATCCCCTCCAGCAAGATTTAGAGCAGGAGGATGAAGGAGCCAGCTCTCCTGAGAGAGTGGCAGATGGAGAGGAGGAGGATGACAATTACATCCCCCCTCCGAAGACGAGGCAAGCCTCGGAGACGATGAATTCGCCGTCCCAGAGGATCCCGTTGAACAAGAGCGCTTCAAGCGCTGGCTTATGGCCACGGCAAATAGCCTGAAGAAAAAGCAGCAGCAGCTTCAAGCTGATCAAGATCTGCTAGCTGACAAATGGACTAAAGTCCTCGCGGCCGAGGAATATAAACTCGAGCGCCCAACCAAGAGTTACCCAAGGCGCAGGTTACCACCCCAACTGGAGGAAGAAGCGTATGATACGGCGGATCGGCCACCTCGTGGCCGCGATAGAGAGGCATTCCAGCCAAAAGCTCAGCCTCCACCCCAACGCCATTCAAATAAAAAGGCATGGGGAGATACGCCGGACCTGCGAGACATATTGGAGGACAAGGCAAAGCATTCAAGATCGATATACGGATCACGAGGACGCACCACTCTGCGAAACGACAAACATCACGCCGGATACAGTAAAAGAAAATCCGGCCAGGCCGAACACAGCGGCCAAGACCCATTCGAGTTGCGTCAAGATATAGCCCAATACAGAGGTGCCGCACACCCCTTATGCTTCACAGACGAAGTAATGGAACATCAATTCCCAGAAGGTTTCAAACCTGTAAACATTGAATCATACGACGGCACAACAGATCCCGCAGTATGGATTGATGACTTCCTCCTCCACATCCACATGGCCCGCGGTGATGACTTACACGCCATCAAATACCTCCCACTAAAGCTCAAAGGACCAGCGCGGCATTGGCTTAACAGCTTGCCAGCGGAATCCATTAGCTGTTGGGAAGATCTGGAAGCCGCATTCCTCGACAACTTTCAAGGCACTTATGTGCGACCACCAGACGCTGATGACTTGAGCCACATAATTCAGCAGCCAGAAGAGTCGGCCAGGCAATTCTGGACTCGGTTCCTTACAAAGAAAAATCAAATCGTCAACTGTCCGGATGCGGAGGCCTTAGCGGCTTTCAAGCACAACATCCGAGACGAGTGGCTAGCCCGGCACCTTGGTCAGGAAAAGCCAAAATCTATGGCAACTCTCACGACGCCCATGACCCGCTTTTGTGCGGGAGAAGACAGCTGGCTGGCTCGCAGTAATAACATGTCAAAGAATCATGGTACCTTAGATACCAAGGACGGCAATAGCAGGTCACGTCGCAACAAGCATAAGCGCCGCATTAACAGCGAAAATACTGAGGATACGGCAGTCAATGCTGGATTCAAAGGCTCTAAACCCGGTCAGCAAAAAAAAGCCATTCAAACAAAGTACACCGGGCCCGTCTAGCTTGGACCGTATACTCGATCGCTCGTGTCGAATACACGGCACCCCAGACAAGACAGCCAATCACACCAACAGGGATTGTTGGGTGTTCAAGTAGGCCGGCAAGTTAATTGCCGAAAACAAGGACAAGGGGCCGCATAGCGATGACGAGGAGGAGCCCCGACAGCCGCACACTGGAGGACAGAAGAGGTTTCCCCGCAAGTGCGGACGGTGAACATGATATACGCAACCCACATCCCCAAGAGGGAGAGGAAGCGTGCGCTCAGGGACATATATGCGTTGGAGGCAGTCGCCCCAAAGTTCAACCCTTGGTCCTCCTGCCCGATCACCTTCGATCGCAGGGACCACCCCACTAGTATCCGTCATGGCAGATTCGCCGAACTGGTCCTAGACCCAATCATCGACGGATTTCACCTCACTCGAGTCCTTATGGACGGAGGCAGCAGCCTGAACCTGCTTTATCAGGACACAGTGCGCAAAATGGGTATAGACCCCTCAAGGATCAAACCCACAAAAACGACCTTTAAGGGCGTCATTCCAGGTGTAGAAGCCCATTACACGGGCTCAATTACACTGGAAGTGGTCTTCGGATCCCCGGATAACTTCCGAAGTGAAGAGTTAATCTTTGATATAGTCCCGTTCCGCAGTGGTTATCACGCGCTGCTCGGGCGAACCGCATTTGCTAGATTCAATGCGGTATGGCATTATGCATACCTCAAGCTCAAGATGCCAGGACCTCGCGGAGTTATTACAGTCAATGGAAACACATAGCGCTCTATCTGAACTGAGGAGCACACCGCGACCCTCGCAGCAGAAGCGCAAAGCAGCCTCTCAAGGAAATCAACCAGTTCGGCGCTTCAAAGCCCAGACACCTTCAAGCGCGCTCGGGGTAATCGGCAAATAGACCTCCTGGAGCGATCTGAGCTCGCGTAGCAATGCGGCGGCCACCCCAATACCAACCCAACGGCGATATTCGTACCGCGCGTACATAATTACGCATTAAAAATACCATGGGCACAGGTGGGGAGGGGGGCACAACTGCGGCACGCCCCATAATGCGGCCTAAACCGCACTAGGGGCTTCCCGTTTCGCTATTTTACATTTTTTCTTTTCAGGACCTTAATCTCTGGAAACACTGTCCGGCAGCACTATTGCCGAACACATGATGCAGCAACCAAGGAGGCAGAGAGCTACGTTATACCACGGAATTCCCAGGTTGATTACAGTAATGAGTGAAATATTCAATTCAATATCATTCCTCAACTTGCCCTTGGAAGGGACATAGTCCTACTCTTTTCTTATTGCACTATCTGTATCACTCTGCCTTAACGCAATTTTTTAATAAACAATGCATGACATTACGACTATTGTTCAATTCTTGTAATATATATATATATATATATCTACGTGTTCTTTAATGATGCCTTGCAACCGTACACTCTGGTACGACCAATACACCAGGGGCTTACGTACCCCACAACGCGGTGTGAAAAGTCCGAACACTTTCACAAGTGCGGCACCCCGAACTTATAGCATTATATGCATCAGGTCTGAATCATGTCTTTGGTCAAATATTGGGTTTGCCCGGCTCCTATGTTTTGGTACCTTATGTTCCGCTCTATCGGCTAAGGTAGTGCTAGGAGAACTACTGCGATTGTGCCCCAGTTCTGCTGGGTTTAGCACCTCAGTAGAGAAAGCTAAAACTGACTATCATGATAAGGCGAGAGACTGGTCGCTGTTCGGCTAGGGTTTTTTTCGAGTCCCTAAAGACTTATGCCGCGTAGGGTGAGGGGCCGGCCCTGTCCGGCTTACAGGCGTGTATCGCGCCCCGAATTCGGCCTTCCGAATACCAGGGGCTTCGCCGAAATTTAAAATTATAGAATTCTATGGCTAAGTGAGAGTGATAAAGCATTATTAGTCCAGTTGCCTTGTTCGTTGTGCTGAGCACCTCCCTCGAAGGACCCAAATATGGGAACAAGAGTGCTCAGGTTTATCCCGAACACCCCAGCACTAGCGGCATGGGGGCAGAAGCCGAGGACTAGCCATCTCTCAGATTGGATAAACAACCAAACAGAAGGTAATATTTTAAATTCAAACAAGCGTTGCATAGCGCATATGAAACAAGTTTTCATCATACAGGATCACACGAGCAAATCTCATTCAAATATTACATCTTTTGGGCACTCATCCGCGATGAGACGGGCACCCGGCAGAACACCCTCGTAGTACATCTCGGGGTGGCGGTGCTCCTTGCCCTCCGGCGGCCCCTCCTTGATCAGCTTCATGGCGTCTAACTTTACCCACTGCAATTTCACACGGGCAAAAGCCCGTCGTGCACCTTCAATGCAGACGGATCGCTTGACGACCTCCAGCCGTGGGCAGGCATCCACAAGCCGCCTCACCAGGCCGAAGAAGCTATTTGGAAGGGCGTCGCCAGGCCACAGCTGGACTATAAAGCCCTTCATGGCCTGATCGGCCGCCTTATGTAGCTTGACCATCTGCTTCAGCTGGTCGCTCATCGGCACCGGATGTTCGGCCTCAGCATACTAATACCAGAATAGCTTCTCCGTCGAGATTCCGTCCTCGGCCTGGTAAAATTGTGCGGCATCGGACACACTACGGGGCAAATCTGCGAATGCTCTTGAAGAGCTCTGGATCCGGGTAAGTAATCGGTAATTTACTTTTACACGCTTGCTTTGCATATAGAAAGCCTTACCCGCCGCTATCTTCTTCATCGCGTCGATCTCTTGGAGGGCCTTTTGGGCTTCGGCCTTGGCACTTTTTGCGCTCTCGAGGGTCACGGCAAGCTCAGAATCCCGCGTCTTGGAGTCAAGCTCCAACACCTCGTGCTTCGTCACGAGAGCCTGGAGCTCTTGCTGCACCTCGCCCACCCGAGCCTCGTGCTGCTCTTGTTCGGTGCGCTCCTGGGCCGCTTTATCTTTGTCCTAGGTTAGCGCTTGCTTCAGGGTCGCCACCTCGGTCGTGGCCCCTAACAAACATACAATGATCCTGTCATTTAGCAATCGCGTCCTTTTTATATATATATACATATCTATAGACGGGGTATTACTTACCCTTGTTCTCCTCGAGCTGCCTCTTAGCAAGGCCTAGCTCTTTCCGGGACCCCTCGAGGGCCTGCTTCAGTACGGCGACCTCCACAGTCAGTGCGGCGGACTCCAGCAGCGAAGCTTGCATATGCATATTGACATACTTATATTAGACTCCTGCGATATTATTTTATCCTCTGTTCGACTTTTCTTTGTGAACACCGAACAAAGCATCAGGGGCTACTGTCTATGCGGTAACATTTCTACTACATTTTAAAACACTTACCTCGAAGCCTGTTAGAAGGCTGGCACAGGCTTCAGTCAATCCGCTCTTGGCGGACTGAACCTTCTGGATCACCGCACTCATGATAGTGCGGTGCTCCTCGTTGATGGAAGCGCTGTGAAGCTCTTCCATCAGATTGTCCGGTGCCTCTGGATGGACAGAGGTCACCGGCACAGGCGTCTTGCCCCTCTTAGAAGGAGGCTGCCTGCCCGAGCCCGGAACCGTTGGAGGGTCCGGCATGGTGTTCGGCTGAGGGCCGAACTCGGAGCTCTCGGGGGCCCATCCCCTCGGCTCCCGGAGTCCGGAAGGTCTCCTTGGGGCACCTCCGGGACTGTCTCCCCTCGATCCGGTGCCTCTTGAGACAACACCTCGGCGTCGTCGGCAGGATGAGGGGAGGTGGCGGTCGGGACCGGATCGCTACCATGTCCGACGAGCCCAGGGAGCCGTCCAATGATACCTCGATATTGGCTTGTGGCGGCCTGCATAATCATGTTCGGCGATTAGGGAAAGCAGTGCGATAAAGGAATCCTATGAGTTACTCTGGTATCTGAATACTTACGATCTCCCCGGGGGCTTGACCCTGGGAAACCACTCGTCTTCGCCTTCATCGGCGGCGGTGGAACTGTCCGGAAGAAGAGTCCTTCCCTTCTTGGACCCCCCGGCCTCCCTAGTAGGGGCGGCCTTCCTTTTCTTGTCTCCCCCAGTCGGTGGGGGAGAATCATCTTCTTCTTCCTCGTCTTCAGGGGAGGAGTGTGCCGTAGAGTTATCGGACGATGAGTCCAATAATACCTGGCGCCGGGAATTCTTTAGGATTCCCTTGGCCTTCTTGGTCTTCTCCGGCACCTTGTAAGGAGCTGGAGTCAGCATCTCCGTCAGGAGAGCACTCGCAGTGTCTTTGGGCAAAGGGGCCGGACAGTTAATCTTCCCCGACATCTCCACCCAGTCCTATCAAAGGCAGGGAGATTAGACCTCGCGCATAATTAAGCTGGGGAAAATAAATGACCTATGAGACATATCGAACTCACCGGACGCGCTAGGCACTTTGCGCTTAGTCCTTGGTCCTCGGCGAGAGAAGGGGGGACCTCGGCACCCTTGAACAACACCTTCCAGACGTCCTTGTGCGTCGTGTCGAAGAGCTCGCTCAGATTCTGGTGCTGGGCCGGGTCGAACTCCCATAAGTTAAAATCCCGTTGTTGACACGGGAGGGTCCGGTGGATGAGCATAACTTGGATTATGTTGACAAGCCTGAGCTTCTTGCTCGCCATGCTCCGGAAACATTTCTGGAGTCCATCCAGCTCCACCGATGAACCCCACGACAAGCCCTTCTCTTTCCAGGAAGTGAGCCGTGTTGGGAATCCGGATCGAAACTCAGGGGGTGCTGCCCATTTGGCGTCGCGCGGCTAGGTGATGTAGAACCACGCCGATTGCCATCCCTTTATTGTCTCCACGAAGGAGCCTTCGAGCCATATGACGTTGGGCATTTTTCCTACCATGGCTCTGCCTCATTCTGCTTGTTGACCTCGTACTACCTTCGTCTTGATATTGAAGGTCTTTAACCACAAGCCGAAGTGGGGCCGGATGCGGAGGAAAGCCTCACACACGACGATGAACGCCGAAATGTTGAGGATGAAGTTTGGGGCTAGATCATGAAAGTCCAGCCCGTAGTAAAACAGGATACCACGGACGAATGGATGGAGGGGAAACCCTAGTCCGCGGAGGAGGTGGTGAAGGAAAACTACCCTCTCGTAAGGTTCTGGGGTACGGACGATCTGCCCCGCAACGGGCAGCCGATGCGCGATGTTCATGGCTAAGTATCTGGCTCCGCGCAGTTTTTTCATGTCCCCCTTCGTGACGGAGGAGACCATCCACTTGCCTCCCGCTCTGGACATGGTTGGAGAAGGTTGAGGTGGAAGTATGGACTTGGGCGCTAGAGCTCGAGTGTGCGAAAACGGATGAGCAAAGGAGGAAGAAGGCGTGCATTGAAAGGTGAATCCTTATCCCTTTATATGAGTAGACGAAACTAAGCGTCCCCACTTGTGTGGTAAAACTCGCTTATCCCCCAAGCAGCGCAATTGATGGCGCGGTTGGGTTACCCACGCCCGTATTGATGAGAATCCCGTAATAAGGGGACACGATCTCTGCTTTGACAAGACATGTCGAAAAACCGCCTCGCATTATGTGCGAGGCTGGTTAAAAGAAATGGTTCAAATAATCACCGGGCCATCACATAATGTCATGCTGCCAAAACAAGCCAGCAGATTAGATCTGCGAAAATATTATTCTCTCTACGATGGAATGTGGAACTTATTTTTCAGGGTCGGACACTATCCTCGTATTCAAATTCTTCTGTGATGTATTCGGAGAAGGAACCCGCCTTGCAATGCCGAAGACAATACTGCGCGCCGGACTCATCGTCATTGAAGCCTGGTTCAGGGGCTACTGAGGGAGTTCTGGATTAGGGGGTCTCCGGATAGCCGGACTATCTCCATTGGCCGGAATGTTAGACTATGAAGATACAAGATTGAAGACTTCGTCTCGTGTCCGGATGGGACTCTACTTGGCGTGGAAGGCAAGCTAGGCAATACGTATATGGATATCTCCTCCTTTGTAACTGACCTTGTGTAACGCTAACCCTCTCCGGTGTCTATATAAACCGAAGGGGTTTTAGTCCGTAGAACAACAACCATAACAACAATCATACACTTGTACTACCCATATCATCAATATTAATCAAGCAGGACATAGGGTTTTACCTCCATCAAGAGGGCCCAAACGTCGGTAAAACATCGTGTCCCCGGCCTCCTATTACCATCCGGCCTAGACGCACAGTTCGGAATCCCCTACCCGAGATCCACCGGTTTTGACACTGACATGTATCAAAAGGACGATTTGTATATGGTAGATTTCTCAATACGACGTATGTCTTCTAGCAAAAGCTTCAGAGTGCTGGCTCTGGCATCAGAGGCTAGGGCATGCTGGCATGAGGAACGCGTACACTCTCGCGAAGAAGAATCATGTCATAGGCATCGAGGGCGTCAAGTTTAAGAAGGATCATCTGTGTGGTGCCTGCGAAGCTAGAAATATGACAAGGGCCAAGCATCCCTCGAAGACAATCATAACGACATCACGTCCCTTCGAGCTTCTTCATATGGACTTATTTGGCCCTACTCACTACTATACTCTTACCACCACTGCTAGCTTCTATGGTTTCATCATTGTTGATGACTACTCAAGATATACATGGGTGCATATAATTCTCTACAAGAATGAAGTGCAAGACGTCTTCAGACGATTTGCAAATCGTGCCATGACAAACAATGGCATCAAGATCAAGCACATCAGAAGTGACAACGGCATAGAGTTCAAGAACACCGGCCTCGACACTTATCTTGATACATTGGGCATCACTCACGAGTTCTCAGCTCCATACACACCTCAGCAGAATGGCATCGTGGAGCGCAAGAACAGAACCCTCATTGGATGGCTTGTACAATGCTTGACGAGTACAAGACTCCAAGGAAGTTCTGGCCTGAAGCCACTGGTACTGCATGCCACATCATCAACCGTGTTTATCTTCACTAGCTTCTAAAGAAGACATACTATGAGCTACTGACTGGTAAGAAGCCAAACGTAAGCTACTTCAGAGTATTTGGTGCTAGGTGCTGGATCAAGGATCCGCATCACACTTCAAATTTTGCAACGAAAGCACATGAAGGTTTTATGCTTGGTTATAGGAAGGATTTGCACTCCTATAGAGTCTTCAACCTCTTTCACTATAAAGTGGTTGAAACCGTGGATGTGCGGTTCGATGAAACTAACGGCTCGCAAAGAGAGCACCTGTCAAATGTGCTAGATAAAGTCTCACCAAGTGAATCCATTAAGCTTATGGGTACTGGAGAAATCATACCTTCAGAGGCTCAGGCTGAAGAAGAACTCATCATTTCTTCACCTAATCAACCCAAAGACAATGCACAGCCTGAAGTGAATGCCGACAATGAAGACAATGATCGGAAAGACCAAAGTCTTCGTCCGTACATCCTCGTGTTGCAAATGAAGTGCATATTGAAAATATAATCGATAGCATCAATGCACCTAGTCCGCTCACTCGTTCAAGAGCGACACATCTAGCAAATTTCTGTGGGCACTTTGCGTTTGTCTCTATATCTGAACCCAAGAATGTTGCTGAAGCCTTCATGGAACCTAAATGGATTCAAGCTATGCCAGAAGAGCTTCAACAGTTTGAGCTGAACAATATGTGGGAACTGGTCAAGCGTGCTGATCCTCGCAAGCACAATATCATTGGCACCAAATGGATCTATCGCAACAAACAAGATGAGAACGGTCAAGTTGTCAGAAACAAGGCTCGTCTCGTTGCTCAAGGATACACTCAAGTTGAAGGGATTGACTTCGATGAAACATTTGCTCCGGTGGCTAGGCTTGAAGCCATTCGCATACTGCTAGCCTATGCTAACCATCACAACATCCTCCTATACCAAATGGATGTGAAGAGTGCTTTTCTCAATGGCAAGATTGAACAAGAAGTGTATGTTGCACAACCACCTGCCTTTGAAGACCCAAAACATCCTAACATGGTATACAAGCTCAAGAAGGCATTGTATGGCCTCAAACAAGCCCCTCGTGCTTGGCATGACACACTCAAAGACTTCCTGAAGAGCAAATGCTTCAAACACGGTTCCTTGGATCCCACTCTCTTCACGAAGACATACGATGGTGAACTTTTTGTGCGCCAGATCTATGTGGATGACATTATCTTCGGCTGCACTGATAAGAGATACAGTGATGAGTTTGGGCACATGACGCAAGAACAATATCAGATGTCCATGATGGGTGAGCTGAAATTCTTCCTCGGTCTTCAAACTCGTCAGCAGAGCAACGACATCTTCATATCTCAAGAGAAATACCTAAAAGATTGCGTGAAGAAGTTTGGAATGCAAGACTGCAAAGGGTACACGATGCCAATGCCATCCAAAAGTCATCTTGGCCCCGACGACAATGGTATAGAGTTCGATCAAAAGTAATACCGCTCCATGATTGGTTCTTTACTCTATTTATGTGCATCCAGGCCAGATATAATGCTTAGTGTTTACATGTGTGCGCGATTCCAAGTGGCACCAAAGGAGTCACATCACTTAGCTGTGAAGCGAATTCTTCATATTTGGCTTGCACCCCAACACTAGGATTATGTTATCCACAGGGCTCAGAGTTTGATCTAGTTGGATTCTCATATGCTGATTATGCTAGTGAAAAGGTTGATCACAAGTCCACATCAGGTACATGTCACTTTCTTGGACGATCTATTGTCTGTTGGTCTTTGAAGAAGCAGAACTGTGTATCTCTCTCCACTGCTGAATCTGAATACATTATCGCTGGATCTTGCTGCGCTCAGCTTCTATGGATGAAGCAAACTCTCAAGGACTATGGCATCCATTTGAAGAAAGTGCAACTCTACTGCGACAATGAAAGCGCCATCAAGATTGCCAACAACCCAGTCCAGCACTCGAAGACAAAGCACATTCAGATCCATCATCATGTTCTCAGAGATCATGTCATGAACGAAGATATTGATATCATTCACGTCAACACTAAAGAGCAATTGGCAGATATCTTCACAAAGCCCTTGTATGAGAAAAGGTTTTGCATGTTGCGGTGTGAGCTAAATATCTTAGAATCCTCAAATGTCCTATGAGTGGACACACATCCTAACGCTCATGCATATTGATGGCTTAGATGTGCAACACACGAAGTAACATATATCTTCAATCAATAAAGACATACACGCTAAGTGTGAATACATTAACATGGAATTTGACTTCGGAGCACCACAATAATTGTGCGCCGTGTCCGGGTCTAATACTTCCTATACGGTGGGTAACGTCACCACCACAATATCTTTGAAGGATTTCATGTGGCGTCATAATTGCATAGTCTTCACATTCGATTTGTCTTCAACATTATTTTAACTTAAAGGTTTATCTTCGCAATGTTGAGTTGGTCTTATATATATATACATACATATATATATATATAGTAACACTATTCTGATCCTGGGATCAGAATAGTTATTCTGATCACAGCCGGCCCTATAAGGGCCCGACTGGGTGTTCCCGAACCGGTGCGCCCCGATGAAAAAAAAAGCCCACCACCACCCCGACGCTACGCCCACGATCCACTCCGGCCTTGATTCACGCTCGATCCCCACGCGCCGGCGCCCCCTGGATCCCGTCGTGCCACTGCCCGCCGTCACCGGACTTTGATCCTGTCGCATCGCCGCCCACCGTTGCCGGCCCTGGATCCCCTCGCGCCGCCCCCGCCGTGGATCTCTACGCGCCGCCGAAGACCACCACCACCCAAGCGCCGCCGCCTGCGCACCGCCGCGGCCGCGGCCCGCCCACACCAACCACCCCCGGCGCTGAGTAGGTTGGCCCTGCCCAGGCTCCATCGCCGCCTTGCAGCCTCCTCCCGGTGGGGCTCCACAGTCACAACACCAAGGGCGTTCATCGCCGCTACCTCCGGCCGTTCAGGTACGCAACCCCTGGAGGTACCGCAGCTGCAGCTTGGGGAAATTACTGCAGCGTTTATTGCCTCCACAACGTACATTTGATTTTCCACCTTTTCGTCATTTTTCACCCATTTTATTTCAGCAAGATGGTTGTTGAATGCTTGACCTACTAGGCTACTACAAATCTGCAGGCAAAAGTTGAACTTCACCAAAATATAGAAAAAAGGATAAGCACAGACGCAGTTGATGTCCGATGTGTTCCCCTGCTGATGAAGTAATTCATGGAGTAGGTGGTTTCATTCGTATGAAGCACCAACAACAAAATCTTCAGTTTTTCTTCTCTATAGTAATTTCCCCAAGCTGGAGGGAGCATCAACTATCTTTTTCTACCTTTTTATGTTCAGAGTGTGGAGAGAAAATGAGAGATGGGGACGAGCTTGATAGTCTGCACCTCGTATGAAGCACCAATCATCTTCATGTTCATTCCTCGACGGCGTGGCTTGCATCCATTGCCGCCCTAGTCGCCCCTACATGTCCATACACCGCCTCCACGCAAAGCTCTTCGGACCTCTCGTCTGCTGCATTTGTTGCTACTTCTTCACCTCTGTTTTAGCTAGCTCATGGTGCTTCTTTTCCTCCCATGAAGCTTCCTTTTCAGCCACTGAAGCTACAGATGGAGTGGGCCATACAGCAGCTTCACCCCAACGGGCATGCGATGGCCGACGATGGCTGGGTGTGGTGTGCGTCTCTCTAGGGTGCTGGACGTGGCTGAAGTTCGAAGTGGCCGGGGATTAAAGTTCAGAGAGTGTTTTTAGTACATTCAGAGAAGTTGCTTTCTTCCTTGTAAATTTTGGCTACAGACATACTTACTTCAGAGAGGCTGTGACCTTGGCAACTTGGCTCCTCTCACCCTGAACACTTACACCATTTTGTTAAGTACACATAAAATGACTATAGTAAATAGCACTGAAAAATGAATTCAGAATAAGTACACATAAATATACTCTAGTACTTACTCATATGTTAAAATATATAACGATGGATGGAATGATCAACTTTTAGAAAAATGTTATCCTTATACCAGTCTTGCATTGGTTCAGATTTTTTGTGGTAGAGAGTAAGATTATATATCTTTGAGCTGAATTGGAAGTAATACATGAAGGGAAAAAAATGTGTTCGTAACTTTCAAGGGCACTTGAGAATTATGTTTTCATAAATTTCAGCTCGCTCGCATCATATCCAGGCCGTGGGGGTGGTCAATTAGCAACAGATCCTGGTTTGACTAGGCTAGGGATGACCTCCGCGTGCACTGTGGTCGCCATGGACTGCGCCCAGCCGTCGCCGTGGACTGCTCCTCCGCACTTCCTCACGGTTGCATATATAAATTCAACAACCATCCATTCCATCTCTCCCTCTCTTTGTCTGAAATTCATATGAACCTCGTTGATTTGGTGAGGTGGTTTGTTCATAGCAGACACATGTACTTTGCTTGGTGCAATCCCGAATAGAAAAAGAGAAGAAATGCATGGAATTTATTTTCTGTATTTTGTAATCTTGCTCTTCAGGTGTTCATGTGTGTGACCGAACAAAAAAATTGAATGCATTTTGTGCTTGTTTTTGGCGTAGTTTTGCAGCACGGTCTCTTAAAAAAACAAAAAGAAAACGACATTCGTTTGCAACATCAAACGAGTTCAAAAATCTTTAGAAATTCAGGTAGAACACAAGTCTCGATGTCCATCTCTCCCGTCCTACTCATTGTTTGTTAGACTAAAAAAACTCATTGTTTGTTGTGTTCTTCAGTGTCCATAGCAAAAGGTGAATGAAGATATCATCTCCAAAAAATGGATATAGAAAAAATATTGTATTACTGTGCAAAAATAATTAACTTTTAATTTTTCATTTATGCAAAGGTCAAAATGTTGTGTTTGGGAAGGTCACGTATGTTAACTGAAGGATGGACGTCGTATTCTCTAGGGAGTAATACAAGAAAAAAAGACTATGTACAAAAGTAGTTCGTGTCTGACTTCCGTGAGAGTTCTGTATTACTCCCTAGAGAGTTTGTGTATTGATATCTAGTTTGTGCACACATAATTCTCTTGCCTGTATGTGTCTATGTTTTTCCAAACTACAATGATACAAAAAAATCACATGTAACCAAACTATAAAACTTTTGCAATTGCTACTTTTTGAACACTCTAGATATTAAAAACTTTTGCAATTGCTACTATAAAACTACAATGATACAAAAAAAATCACATGTAACCAAACTATAAAACTTTTGCAATTGCTACTTTTTGAACACTCTAGATATTAAAAACTTTTGCAATTGCTACTGAAAACTGAAAAACTACAATGATACAAAAAAATCACATGTCTAAACAAGAATTGAGTTTTCACTGACACTCAAATAAATAAATAAGAGTTGTTCTTTGTCAAAATAAATAATTGAAAAAGCCCAAAAAGTCCAAATTAAAAAAAGGAGCAGGTCGATGTTTATACAAAATTCATATTTTCCTTATTATTAAAGAATGAAAAATAAGAAGTTCAAAAATAAAAAACTAGAATTTCAAATTTTAAAAATTGAGCAGTTCAAAATTCATAAAAAAATTCATGATTTCTAAATAAAAAAACTCTAGTTAAAATTTAATTGAAGAACTGGTTGAATATTTTTTACAAAACCTAGAATTTTTTCGTTACTAAAAGAAATAAACCAAGAAGTCCAAATTACAAAAATAGAGAAGTTTGATATTTATACAAAACTCAGATTTTTCCTTGTTACTAAAGAAAAAATGAAGAATTTCACATTAAAATAAAGGAGTAGTTCGATGTATACGGTAAACTCAAATTATTGCCGTTTCTAAGAAAAATAAAACTATGAAGTGCAATTTACAAAAAAGGTTTGATGCTTATTTAAAAACATATTCCATTTCTAAAAATACGACTAAGAATTTGAAATTAAAATAACAAAGAAGTTTGAAGTATATGATAAACTTAGATTTGTTGTAAGAAGTTCACGTGCACCTCCATGGACGGTTCGGAATTTTATATTGCGGGACGTCCGACCTACAATTACATGTTTTAAAAATGAGAAAATGACGTCTAACCTTCAATTGCGTGTAATTCGACGTATACACAAAAAATGTGACAAAAGTTCATATTGAAAACAACGAGAAGTTCAAGTACAGCAAGGGATGCATTTCAGGTGAGAATAAAAGTATAGAAAAAATGAAAGATTAAAAGGTTTGTTGAAAGAAGTTAAAGTGCTCTATCCGGGGAAGTTCAAATATTCTTGAGAGAGAGAGGTTCACGTTGTATTTCCATGTTAAAAAACACAAAAAAGAATGGAAACAAGATGGAGAAGTTTGATGATTATAGAAAACACAGATTTTCCTATTGAAGAATGGAAACAAGAAGTTCAAAAATAAAATAACAAGAAGTTCAACTTTTAATAATAGAGTGCTGCAAAATTTAAGAAATAAAACCAGGTAGTCCATGTTTAAAATATGGAGAAGTTCGATGATTATGAAAAACTCAGATTTTCCTCGCTGTTAAAGAATGGAAACCAGAAGTTCAAAAATTAAATAACAAGAAGTTCAACTTTTAATAATAGAGTGCTTGAAAATTTCATAAAAAAAGATAAAACAAAACAATCAGGAAGTCCATATTAAAAAGATGGAGAAGTTCGATGATTATAGAAAACTTAGATTTTTCCTCGCTATTAAAGAATGGAAACAAGAAGTTCAAAAATAAAAAACAAGAAGTTCAACTTTTTAAAAATATAACACTTCAAAATTCATAAAAAAGATGAAGAAATAAACCAGGAAGTCCATATTAAAAAGATGGAGAAGTTCGATGATTATAGAAAACTCAGATTTTCCTCGAATGGAAACAAGAAGTTCAAAAATAAAATAACAAGAAATTCAACTATTAAAAATTGACCGCTTCAAAATTCATAAAGAAGGATTAAGAAAAATAAGATTAAAAATTCATAAAAAAAACTCAAATATTTTCATGTAACCGAGAGAAGTTTAGGTTGATGACTGCTAGAAGTTCATGTAATACACGGTGAGCATTTTGTATTAAAAAGAATAAAAAAAGCAAAGGCAAAAAGTTTTGTTGTTATAAGTTCAAGTCCTTTTTTGGAGAAAGTTAAAAAAATTTGTGAGAGAGATTTGTACAAAAGGAATAACATTTGTGTAACACTAACGAATGGATGGGAAAATTACAAACGAAAATACGTCACAGAAGTTCAACTGAAAACAGCAGGAAGTTCAACTACTACAGTGGATGAATTTCAGATGAAAAACTTTTAAAATCGTCGCGAGTATGAAAAAACGAATGGGAAAATTGCGTGTTCACAGCAGTTTTCCACTAGTATATCACTTGCTCAATTCCGGTGAGTGTTCCGGCGAGGGGATGAAGAGCTACTGAAAAAAAGCACATGAAAAACAGAGTGAAGTTCAAGTAGAAATGCCGAGAAGTTCAGGTTCTTCACGCGGTGCATTTTCAAAGAATCTGTTTCGCGATAAAGACAGAACGAATGATCCCGCCATTTTCGAAATTACTTGAAAACGGCTATGAATCATAGGAAACCATCAACAAGAATTTTTTTGCATTTTCCTGATCTTTTCAGCGGTATATTATTTGCCCCATTCCAATAAAGTTTGTAGAAATTACGGCAAAAATACGTTTTTAGCAATTTTCAAAATTGACTTGAAACAGTAAGGAATTGAGAGAAATAATATATATAGAAAAGTTTCGCATTCCCTCAAGCTTTCCAACACCATATTATTTGATGTATTCGGATGCACGGTTAAAAAAATAGATCGAAAATACAAACTCGGTGGAACTTGTACCGTTTTCTAAATTACTCTTAAACCGTTCAAAATTAGAAAAAAACTTTCTACATGAAAAAGTAGCGCATTTTCATGAGCTTTCCAACGCCATATAATTTGCCTCAATTGGGTTAGCCATTTAGAAATGACATCGAAAATACCAACTCAGCTGTTCGGTTTGTGAAATTTTACGATTTTCCAAGTTACTCTTTAACCGTAGGGAATTAGAGAAAACTTTCAACATGTCGAAGGAGCGGTTTTGCAGCAGCTTTCCAATGCCATATTATTTGCCTCATTCCGATAAACAGTTTAGAAATTCGATCGAAAATACGATTCACACTTTTTGTATGAAGAAAAAACGGTTTTCAAAACTGCTCTTAAACCGCTTACATTTTGCCAAAAAATTAACTTGGGTCATGATACTGGTGTACATAGCTTTCCAATGCTATATCGCAAGCCACATTTGGAGAACTTTTAGCTGAAGTTGAACCTAGTACTCGGGGAAGGTCAGACGCATTACTCAGGTAGTTCAGATTGTGATCAGAATATTATTCTGATCCCGTGATCAGAATAGTGTTTACGTATGTATGTATATATATATATATATATATATTCGTGTTCTGTCCTCTACAGCTTCCACTTATAGCTATGTCTTCATGCTTGAATCTTTCTTGATCTAAGTGAATGTGATCGGACCCTAACCCCCTCTGTGCTTCTATCTCAAATTTTATCTGTCCAAATCATATGAATTCTATTGAAACCCGTAGATTGTCTTCTCTGAATCCTTATCAGCAGAAGACAAACCTACAACAATTTTAAACTATTTTAATGCCACATCATGTTTGCCTGAATACCGGAGAAGCCAGAACAACCACCCGACAATCCAGGCGTGCGTGGGAATATGGATCAACTCCCAATGATTTGCATGCAAACCACGTGTCCTTCAAATGTGAACCGCAAGGGGCACCTGCGTAATTACGCTATGCTGTCCATGTACTTATAAATACACAACTCACCGCAGTCATTATCTCTTCTTCCACATCGTCACCGCGCACAAACCCTAGCACCTCTGCTAGCTCGCATCGACGTCGGAGGTGAAGCACTTAGCTACCACAACTTCTTCGACACCGTCCTCACACAGGCCGTGGACATCGTCTTCTTCACCGCCGCCGTAGGTGTCTTCCGCCGCCAAGTTAGGGCACAAAAGATTGAACTGTTCGTCCTCTCTATCTTTGACCTCGTCTAGCAGTTCGTAAGCGGTAAATAAAACCTACCTTTTTGCTGCCTTTTTGATCCGTTAAATCCTTCCACTTCAACCAAAAGTGGTTTCTCAACTTCCAAATCTGGATTTTCCCTTGTCTGATCTAATATCACGCCAAGTATATTCACTTATGCTTCATAAATAGTTAGATTCCTCACTTGTACTTATTCATGAATTCATACAAATATGGAACTGACTCTCTTCAAATAAGTGAATGTCTTCGCATTATGAGGTTAATGTCTTCAAACAGGTTTATCTTCAAAAATATTCTGAGAATGCATATGACCTCTTCCCCTTCCCTCACGCTTTAATGCTGCAACAGGTACATGTCCGTGGAAGAATCCCTTGGTTCTCATAGTTTGCATTCATTTGCAGAGTTTGTGTAGCATCACATCAACTCTGCTGAAGCCAGTTCCTGTCTGACCAGCAAAAGGAAGCCATTCACAGTTTTGAAGCACTTCAGTCCGAATCTCATGGCAACTAAAAAATCTGTCAGAAAGGGCGGTAGGCAGCGCCATGGGGATACAGCTAAGGATGTACCTCCTGACATGTTTGAAATGTACAAAAAAGACCCAGAGTTAACATACGGCGAGCAAGTCCCGAATCCAATGGATTCGAAGATATTGGGCTGAGGAATGGTACAAATACATATTTGTGACTACTAAATATACTGAAAAGAATGCCATCAAGGGTCCCTAGGGAGATATTCTATAGAGAAATCTGCAGCCCAAGTCCAAGTCTGAAGCCATTGCTCAAGACTTCTACCCTTGCAAGTTCCGAGGGCCACAGCCAGAGAATGCCGACCCATCATCACTGTTATGGTGTGGCGATGACAATATCTTCAAGCGCAATTATCAGTTTGACAAGGAGTCTGTTGTCAAGAACAAGAAGGACCAGGGACTCGACTTCAACCTTGGTCCATCTACTCCAAGGGCTGATGGCACCCGTGATGCCAATCCAAATGTCATAGGCCCCTTCTACAACCTCAATGGCCTTCTCACTCACATAGCTGTATAGGGGGCCACCGTGGAGCACTCAGTTGATGACACAGATTTTGATGAAGCGCCAGCTCCACCAAATCCACAGAAGAAGAAGAAGACAAAGGCTATGAAGCCCTCTGTCCCACCAAAAGCTTCGCGTGTGAAGCCATTGGCAACTGCACCTCCTGAACCTAGTGTGCAATCTGAAGATCTTTCTCGTGTCTCCAAGAAGACAGAGATGCCCAAGAAGAAACCCATGAAGATTTCTAGGCATGAACTGACTACGGCTGTTATTCTCAGGAACGAGGAAAACCCCATTGATATGTCAAGTGACGATGACTTTGGTGATGAAGCCCTTCAGATGCTGATCAAGAGCAAGCAAGAGGCAGAGATCTTCAATGATCTGCCCCTCTTTGATGTGGATATACTAAAATATTTCATGGAGGAGTGGCTTGACAACCCGAGCATCAGCATTGATGATCTTCAGCTTCCTGTGGACATCAGTGTCACCTTCCATTGAGCCATTGCCAATGAAGTGGCCCTGGCTCAGAAAATCATCGAGTTGAAAAACAAGATTGATTATGAGAAGGCGCTGTTCAAGAAGAACATGGCAAATGTCAGCATGGATGATGTTCAAAGCTTCGAGAAGATGTTGCATGAGCTCAAGGAATAGTTTCACAGGAAGCGTGAAGAAGCTAAAGGCTCACAAGAGCTGATGAAATACTTCGTAGAGAAATGTCTTCAAGCACACAATGAGGCCGAGAAGTGCAAGGATCTTGGGCGTCCTGGCATTGACCCCAAGATGGCTGGCAAACAAAAGAAGAAGCCTGTTGTGGTCCGAACTGAAGCACCAAGGAAGGAAGAACCTCGTATTGTCTTCCCTGCCAACATGACAGGCTCAACGCCTAAGGTACCCTCAGTAGCTTCAGAACTGAAGAAGAGAAGGGCAGCTGAAGCCGAAGCCAAGAAGCGCAAGCATAAGAATGCTTCTGATGATGCACCATCAAAGAAGAAATTGAAGAAGTCTTCAAAGAAAGAGTGTGCTGCATCCTCTGAGCCCCTTGTGGTTGAGCCCATTTCTGTTGCCCGTCCGGCCTCCACCAACCAAGAGCATCAACTTGTGATCCACGATCCTGCTTTCACAGAGGCACATGAAGATGAAGAAGTTCCAGCTGTTGACCCCATCACAGCTGAAGACATTGGTCGTGAAGACAATGTTGAAGATGATGAGGTACTTCCTCAACTCGAACATCAATTGGTATCATCGCTTGTTCTTATGAACAACAAACTCATCAGCATTGGTCGTCCTTTGACGCAAATTGCTCCAGATGATTCGTGGGCAAATCGCCCTCAAGGAGACACCCCCATTCATGAAGACACACCCAGAACTCCAACACCTCAAGTCACCACTCTGCTGCTTGACGATGATAGCTACATGGAACAGACCACTCCATCTCCACTGGGGTCACCAACTTTCCGCAGGCTTCGCAAAGGCCCCAGGCCACAGGTCACCATGTCGAGCATTCCAGAAGGGGAAGTGCAACACAACTCAATAGCTCGTCAATTGTTTCCTGAAGTCACCCCAACTGTGAATGTGTCCGAGTCTGAAGCAAAAACTGTTGAAGACACTCCGACTGCATCAAGTGATGAAAATAAAGAAACAAGAGAAGAAGAAGAAAGAGTTTCTACACCCCTCCTACTGAACCAGTCATTCTCGGGGAGAATGAGTCTGTGCCCGACCCTCCTGTCATTAAACAGACAGAGATTGAAACTACCGAGGCGGCCACAAACATTGATGCTAAAGCCAATGACACTGTCATGGCTGAAGACCATGTGGCGCCTGACGAGAATGTGGCACCTGAAGATAATATGGCGTCTGAAGCCAATGTGGAATCTGAAGCTAATGTGCTGCTTGAAGCTCAAGTTCGACCTGAAGCCACTGTGCATGATGAAGCCATTGTTCCATCTCCATGGCCTCACACAATTGAACAGGTCTTTGATCATGGACAGCTGGTCACTGTGAAGTGGCCTGTCATGGTGCCTCCCACTGCTCCCGGACCTCAATATGACTATCATGTGGAGCAGAGGCCACAAGTTCAGAAGCCAAAGCCCAGGCTGCCAAGGCTTCCAGGTATTGCAACCTCCCCATGATCGTTCAGCGTGAACAGCTTCAGGGCACACAATACTTTCTTTGACAGTGCCAAGAATCCATACTCAAAGCCCAATATCTCTTATGATCGCTTCTCGAGCTATCAGCAGCGCAGCTACTACTCATGCATCCTATACAATCAAGAACGAATCTTCAACACATGCATCGTGATTGTGAAGCCATTGCTGGGCTGCCCTGTGTGGAAGAAGACCTTGATTGCTTCAGGGAAGTTGGTCTTCTACTGTTCGTCACTGACAAGGAGCACTGGAATGAAGAGCTATTGCTGCAGTTCTATGCCACTCTTCACATTCGTGGCTACAATAGGGATCCGAAGACATGGATCCTTGAGTGGATGTCTGGCGATGTGCACCATGAAGCCAAAGCTCAAGACATTATTGAGATTACTTCCCTGCCCACTCCAGGTGACTTGTATGAGCCTGGTTGTCATCTTCACAATAATGAATTACAGAGTATCTTTCAACGGCCTGAACCAAATATGAGTCAGATGCTCAAGATGATGAAGCCATTGCCTCAAGATGCTGAATATCCCAAGGAATTATTCGTTAAGGACCTCGAGTACTTGCCCTGCATAGTCTATCACATTCTGAGGCGAACTCTATGGCCGATCAAGGGATATACTGCTGAAGCCAAACTTGAAGGAGCCATGAAGACTTTGGTGTTTTACATCATCAATGGCATCAGATTCAACACCCAGGATTTCTTCATCAGACAACTTGCTGCATCTGGGATTGATCTATTTGGCCTGAAGTTTTATGCTCCATGGGTGATGCGCCTGATCAAGCTCCACCCCTCTATTGACTATCAGCCCTTGGCGCATAACCATCTTGTATTTCTGCCTGAGGTTGATCTATCTGTTGAAGCCATCTACCCAGAGCCTACCAAGGAGCCGCTATATCTCCACAATGTTGATCATCGAACCTTCACGTAGCACATAGAAGGGATTCATGTTCCAAATGCTACTACCCCTGCTTATCCTATGGCTGGCAATATGCATGTGCCCCATCATTCAAACAATGAAGCCACTAATAGTACGATTTCCCAAAGGCCTCAGAAGCGTTCTCGTGTTCCCAATGACTGAGAGCTTCTTGTTTCCTTACATCATCAGCAGGATAAGCATCACGACTGGCTTAAGCGTGAGATGTAGAGAATCTTGGTGGACGTCAATCACATCAGAAACTTGGTCACCAAGAACTCATCCGTTGCCCATGAAGCCTGTTGACAGTCTTGAAAGAGTCAAACACTCCTATGCCCCGAAGAAGATCTTCGCGAAGATGGCTTCGTAGAGGGCTTCAAATTTGATTCCAGGCCTCCACAGAATGCAAGCTGGCATTGGACTCCTTCCATAGAAGACTCTGAGTATTCATCTTCGGCTGCAACTGTTATTGCGAGAGTCATCGATGAAGAAGACGATGCCACTTCACCAACCATGGCTTCACTTCATCTCGACACTGCACCAGGCCCTTCTACTCCTCCAAACTCCAATGTCGACCCTGCACCTACTCCTACTACTGATGGGAACGAGTAGATACTCTATGTATTCAAACCTTTTGGCCATTACTGACAAAAGGGGGATAAGCATATGAGTTGATAGTATTCAAGCGGGTCCTTGTGGGTGGTTGCACTATTTTTTCCAATTGTTTACAACTCTCGTCTTTTGATACATTTGGTTCTTTGGGTTGTAACACTTAAACTCAATGGTAGTCTGCTACTTCTTCTGCTACTCTGTGATGCGATGATAAATTCCGCATGAAGTCATTCCGCAGACGCCCATTTTTCACTTTGCATGTCATTATCTTTGTTATGTCTTTATATGCATGATGAATTGTCTTCATAAGTTGAAGGTGATCTCCACAAAGTGAAACCTGCAATGTGCATTTGCATTCAAAATCAAACTACTTATATGCACATCTTCAGGGGAGCCTTGTTCTACTTACGAAGACAATACCATAATTGCCAACTTTCACATACTTTTATCCCCATTGAAAACTTCAACCAGTTTCTCATCAATCACCAAAAAAGGGGAGTTTGTAAGTGCATCTAGTGCCACCCCTAGTTTGTTTTGGACTATTGATGTCAAACCTGGTTGAGGGACTAATGTGTTTGTGAGAATTGCAGGATAACATAGGTAGTAGTCCCTCATTGATTCGGTTTACCTTCCAGAGATGACCCCTAAATATGTGTGAAGACATTGAAGACAATGGTGGTCTGTGAAGAGATTCACATTGAAGACTATGACATGAGAAGACATCGTATGAAGACTATGGAGTACGAAGACATAGTTGTTTCGTAGTTTCCTTTTCTTCTTTGTTGAGTCATAGGAACCACCGTACTATTAAGTGGGGTCCAAGTAAACAAGGTCAGAATGACTGATGTCATGGTCAACCAAATCCTATGTCTTCGAGCGGAGACAATGAGAGCAAATCTTATCCAGAAATGGATGAGTGAGCTTAACTTGTAGCCCAAGTCAAGCTGCCGCGTTTGTTTGAAATCTGACCATTGCACACGTGTCAGTTCCTTAGTGACCCAGGGTCATTTCGGACAAATCAGGTCGGGTTGCCTCTTGGCTATAAATAGCCCACCCCTACACCATAAATTGGTGGCTACTGAGAGTTAGTGCACGGCTTTTGTCATTTAAGAGCAACCCACCTCCGAAGCATTGGAGAGAGAGATCCTTGCGAGGACAAAGCCCAAAACACCCAGAGCCAAAGAGTGTTAGGCATCACTAAAGTCTTTTTATCTGGGTGACCTGAAGACTTGTTACACTTGAGGACTGTGAATCCTCTAGCCAGTTAGGTGTCGCATTCTGAGCGTCCAAGAGTCATTGTGGATCACCGGTGAACGAAGTTTGTGAAGGTTTGGAAGTCTACCTTGAAGACTTACCAGAGTGATTGGGCAAGGACTGTGTGTCCTTAGCTCAAGAGGAATAAGGTGAAGACGCTGTATTGTGAGTTGAATCTCAGCCTCCCTAAGCAAACGTACAGTTGTCACAGCAACTGGAACTGGTCTACCAAATCCTTGTCTTCATGAAGCTATCGGTTCTATTCTTCACTTCCCTTTACTTTACAGTTTGTCCGCGTGAAGTCATTGCATGCCTGTATGATCTGATTGACTTCACTAAGTGAAGACTCTATACTGTTTGGCTTCATACTATCATCCATCCCGATCCATACTACCTAGCTGCTGATACTCTTCGTGTTTTCACTTGATTGCTTACTTGACTATGGCTTATCCAGTGCAGTCTACCTTCCGCTGCATATCAATAGGTTCATTTCTATCATTTGTCTTCAAAGCCCCCGTGTTTTGAAGACATCCCTAAAAATCACCTATTCACCCGCTCTAGTCGATAACTAGCACTTTCAGGCTCCTCCATGATGTGACACTAAGAGACACATCTAATGCGCCATGTCCTGTCTATAGAGTTAGGTATGATAGCCCTGTTTGCTATCTAATCTTTTTCTGGCACCGTTGCCGGGGAGCATAGCTATATTTTGAGTCACTTGGGATTTATATATGTTGATCACTATGAGGAATGATGATAGAACCAAGATCATTCCCTCTAAGACGAGGGGAGGTAAGGACCTATTATTTAGCTCTGCACTTGATTCACCTTCTATTTTGAGTAAGCTTGCAACACCACCACCTGCTATTAATCATGATATGTCACAAGTAATTGACGATGCTACTTCTGCTATGAATGATGCTACTGATGATGCTAGTACATTGCTTGATAAGAATGTGCCACTAGGTGAATTTCTTGATGAAGAACTTGCTAGAGCTAAAGAAATTGAGCATGCTGAAACTGATAAAATTACTGAAACCAATAAAGTTATTGAAACTAAAAATTATGAAACACCTATTAGTCCTATATCTCCTAGATATGAATTGCCTAAGATACCCAAGGGTTATGTTATGGACGGAGAGGTAGCTAGGGACTCTATTGCTTGTAAGTATAGCGAAGATCTTAAGAAATTACTAGGCAAGTTGAAAGAAAAATCTTTGAATGCTAGAATGAAATATGATCCTAAGTTTGCTACTTCACAGATCTTTATTATTGATAAGGATTGTGAATTCTTTGTTGATCCAGAGTTTATTACTTTGGTTGAATCTGGTCCTTTGCATGGCTATGAAACTCAAAATATTGTGCCACATCTTACTAAATAAAATTATATAGCCACCCTATTTGCTCATGAGGAACAAATCCATTATTATTATATTCTTAAATTATTTACTTTATCATAAAGGGTGGTTCTAAGAAATGGTGTAATACTCTTGCTCCTGGTTGTGTGCGTAGTCTCCAGGATATGATTTATTACTTCTCTGAAAATTATTTTCCCGCTCATAAGAAATAAGCTGCCCTACAAGAAATATTAAACTTTGTGGAAATTGAAGAAGCGAGTCTCCCTCAAGCTTGGGGGTGGCTTATCCAATTACTTAATGATTTGCCTGATCATCCTCTTAAGAAAATCGAATACTTGATATCTTCTATAATGGACTAGCCGATGCTTCTAGGGACTACCTAGATAGTTGTGTTGGTTGTATGTTTAGGGAAGGAGCTATTGAACAAGTTGAGTCACTATTGAATAATATATTGAAGAATGATCATGATTGGACTCTTCCTGAACCACTACCTAAACCCACTTCGAAGAAGCGGGGTATTTTATTTTTCAGTCCTGAAGATATGCAAGAAGCAAAGAAATGTATAACGGAAAAAGGTATTAAAGCTGAAGATGTTAAGAATTTACCACCTATTGAAGAAATACATGGTCTTGACACACCACCATAGGTGGTAGAGGTAAATTCTCTTATAAAGTTTGATGTAGGTGACATTCCCTATAATAAATCACCTAGTCAACGCTTGTATGAATTTGGCAATGACATTTTTAAGCAAGATCATTTCAATGCAAATGTTATGAAACAATTGAAACGAAATGCCTACATGATTGATTGCTTCAGTGACTTATTGTTTAGAATTGTTAATGATGTCAAAGGTGTTAGTAAACATGCTTCTATGGTTCAAACACATTTAGAACAAGTTGCTAAATCACAAAGTGAGTTGCTCAATGAAATGAATAATAATATGAATCACTGCAAAAAAAGACACATCTGTGACACTTTGGGCCAAACGAATTTTTCCAGTCATGCTTATGATACTTCTATGATGATAATTGTGACAAAACCTGGTATCATCATTTATGTGGTGGCCTCCTACTTATATGACAAATAATCATGAGAGAAAATGGTCTTTTCGTCCTGGGCGGGCCGAAGATGCTGCTGCATGACATTCTTTGGGCCGTCCATAACGGAAAAAATCATGGTAGAAGGGAGGGCGATGAAAATTTCGGGGAGTTCCCAGTTATGGTGGGTTGTTGGGGTCGAGTGATGCACGAAGGTTGCACATTTCTCTCGTACACGTACGTGTTTGTGTGTGAGGCGTTGCGCTCTAACTAAACCCGAGTGAGGCATTCGCCTAATGAACCTGAGCAATTGCACTGGCTACGCGTTACTGAACCCGAGCGATCGATCGATCCCTCACTGTTAACTAAACACAATCGAGCGATTCCTTTGCTATTGCTGCTAACTAAAGCCAATCGAACTTGTTGCCTCTTGATGAACAGTGAGCGTTGTTGAGGGTTGTATGAACAGTTCCCAGTGGGGGTTGGATGAACAGGACCACATGGTAGTAGAGGCCGTTTCCGCTGGATGAACAGGACCTTGATCGAGCCGGTTGGGGGTGGGTGAACAGGACCCCGTGGAGGGCTGGTTGAACAGTAGCCGGTGGAGGGCTGGATGAACAGTAGCCCATGGAGGGGTGGTTTAATAGTAGCCGGTGGAGGCTGGATGAACATGATCCCGTGGAAGAACAGTAGCTAGTGGAGGCAGGAGGGAGATGTCGGGGATGAACAGTCGAGTTGGAGGCTGGAGCACGTCGACGGTGGATGAACAGTAGCCCATGGAGGCTGGAGCGAGGCGGCAGACGGTGGATGAGCAGTAGCCCATGGAGTCCCGTTTTGCGGTACTCCACACCTCTCCCGATGAATAGGACCCCTGTTTCGACCGTAGGCGCTCCAACACAAGTCTGTTTCCTCCGTTTTGCAGTACGCCACACCCCTCCCGATCAACATGACCCCTATTTCAACCATATACAAGTCTGTTTCCTCCGTTTTGCGGTACGCCACACCCCTCCCGATGAATAGGACCCCCGTTTCGACCGTAGCCAGTCGAACAGAAGGACGTTTCCTCCATACTGCGGTACGCCAAACCCATTTAGGCTATTCCATCCAAGCCGGTTGGCTCCCGTTGAACAGGACGCATTCCGACCCAGTCTGTTGCCTCCCAATGAACATGACGTTGTTTCTCTGTTTCGACCCAGCCGGTTGGCTGCCTGATGAACAGGACGCTGTTGCTGTCATCCGTTTGCCTCTCCATGTACATGAGCCCTGGTCGTACGTATGCATGAGTACGTGTTCGAGACCCCGCCCGTATGTATGTACGTGGCCATATGTTTTGGCATGTGGGTGTATGTACATATACATGGTTTGGAAGGGACTGCCTGAACTGCTACATTGGGGGCTCTACTACTACATGTGCTGCTGCTTGCTCGGCCAAGGTTCATCGTTGCACAGAGACTGATCGACCAGTATGTACGTACAATTCGAGACCAGAATGACAACGCTACGTATGCTTTGATCAGGTGGGTCCCGTATGTTAGGGAGGATAAGGAGGCACTTCCTTCCATGCAAAGTTATTGATGGCGGGTCCGAGCTGTCAGGGGGAGGATTTTTTTTTTCATGCCTTATATGGAGGCACTTCCTTGTGTGCGAAGATGTAGGTCTTGGGTCCATCTATCAGCCTCACCGCGTACACTACTCTTCAGATGGTTGTCGTTCGTTGACCACGTTGACCAAGCCATGCGGACAACATTGTCGGCGTCCTGGGAACGGGGGTACCCAGACTTGCCTGCCTGTAGCCTAGGGCGCGACTCTACCCGCGGCCTGGTACGGCCCATCTTCATCAACCAATGCTCAAGACCCTCGCGAGGGGCCAAGCCTCACGAGGCGGATGACACAAGACCTCCTTAGGGGCAGCCTCACTAGGCTGGCTCGCGAGGAGAGATCAAGGCAAGGGGCACCTTATGAGGTTCCCGTGATGTGAGCCATGGCAACCAAGGCCAGGCAGGCGCCAGCGGGCACAGGGTGCCAATTTCCTGTTTGGTGCTAAAGAGGTAGGCGCAGGTGTGGAGTCCCGAGGCGTCAGGCAATGGTTTCCATATCGGTGCAACAAGACCAAAACCAGTAGGATATCAAGACAGAGGTCACCACGGAGCCCACGACGGCGTCACCACGAGAGCCTTTGGCAGGCGAAGACCACCTTTTGTCAGGATAACTTGTATTCGATGTCCCCCTTCAAATTGGCTGTTGTGGGATCCCTTCCCGCCTAACATTTGGGGAAAGGACACAAGCCTCTATAAATAGGGCTAGCCACCACCGTAGCCAAAGATCAGCTCACATAGAGATATGAGGCTCATCTAGAGAGAGAGAGAGAGAGAGGCTCATCTGGAGACAGATCACTTAGATCATCCCCAGCCACACAAGCACATCGAGCTCAGGAACACCTCTCCTCAGGAGGTTGTTCTTCCCTTGTACTTGTTCATCCCCAGCCTAAAAGGCAATCCACCACACCACACTGGAGTAGGGTATTACACCGCAACGGTGGCCCGAACCAGTATAAACTCTTGTGTCCCTTGTTCCTCGGGTTCGGCGAGCTAGGCTTTGAGATCGTTGTGAGAGCGTGAGCTAGGGGGAGAGATCTTCGTGTGCACCCCAGTGTTCGAACCTCAAGGGTTTGCCGGTACCCGTAATCTGACATTTCGTGCGCCAGGTAGGGGTGCGCCGAGGTTTCATCCCCACCGACCGATGTGCCCTCGCCCCGTGTCTCCGATGCCTTACGATCCAAGGGCCCAAGCCGACCGCTGGGCGGCCCGGCCAGCTCGAGCACCTCTGTCTGTTCCATAAGTCCTCAACACCGCATGCCGGGCGGCCCACGCGCCGCCCAACGCCCACTGACATGGGCCGTGCGGATCGACGTCCGCTACCCTCACACAGTGGCGTGCGCGGGCTGACGCAAGATCCGCAAGCTATGCAGCAGTGACAGCGCCATACACCCGCCTGGAACATGCGAGCCGCACTCGTGGTGGCGCGGGAGCTGATGTGGTGCCGACTGATGGAGAGCGGCCGCGACGCATTGTTGGAACACGTCGCTGAGCTATTAGATGCTACGGCTAGGGGTACGCCGCCTTTCTGCTCCCTACTCACATCTCAAGTTGTGGCTAGGTCACACGACGGGCCTCGTTGCGCCCGCGCGTGCTCCGGGAGGCCTCGCCAGCGTTAGCACGACCGACGTTGTCGGATACCTGGCCGCGCCCTCACCTGCCCAAGGTGGCATGTGCGTGGGCGTTGCTCCTCACGGTCCCAATCGAGCGCCACCCCACAACCATTAGGAAGGCACACTAGGCTCGGCGGTGTGGGGCACTGGGTGCCTTGGCGGAGGTTTCCGTGAGGCAGCTCAGAAAGCCTATGTGCCCCGCATGGTGAATCAGGAGTATGCGCCAGAGGACGACCCTTGCATGTTTCATGAGCCAGGCTGGGAAGAAGAGATGCTGGAAGCTGAGGCCCTCTACGAGCCACCCAGGAGCCTTGTCGACCTCGCCCACATCAACCACCGTAGGGTAACACTGATATCTCAGGAGCAGGCTTACTCTAACCATGGGTCGCAGGTGGACCGGGCCGCATCGATGGATGGCACCCCCAGCCCTGCGGCCCCACCCCAGCCAGGGGTGGCGCACTAGGGGCTGCCCGGAAGGGTCCAGAGCAAGGCCCACCCCCATGTCACGCGGGGCAAGGCGTCACTCGGAGGTAGGTCCTCTGCCGGGCAGGCGCCGGCGAGCCGTCCCCCCGGCAGAGGGCCCGTGGTCGCCAAGGGTGCCGCTGGAGTCCCCTCTACCCCTTGGCCTCATCATGGTTTCCGGACGTCCCAACGGTGGTCGAGGGTGATGCAAGGCGAGGCCCTCATCTGGCGAAATGAAGCAAGGCTCAAGCCTGTGAAGGTCTCCGCCCATGACATTGTCACGTAATAATGAGTGGGGCTGTACACGCCCCAAAGTCTCCGGAGAGCCGCCCTCGGGCCTCGGGGGCTCCGCGCTGGCCGTCGACACTGTCCCCCAATGACTAAGCTCACGGTCGGGAAAGGCACTAGGCCCCACTCTGGTGTGAAGACAAGAAGTCTAGCTAGGTGCCGGACGTGTCCTTTTGCTTTCAACCACTTTTCCTATAGCTCGATTTGCCGCCTTTTGGATTGGAACTCGCAGTCGTATTTCCATTGGCAAAGCATGGGGGCATGTTTTCTCGTTCGTGTTGATTTCTTGAGTTTTCCAGCTTTATGCCTTGTTTCGAGGCAGGCGCCTAATGCCCTTTCCGGACGAGCGCTCCACGAGCGGGGGCTGGGCGTGGTATGCGTGCGCACCTCAGCATGGTCTAACGCCCGTCTCTCAAGGTCTTCTCAGGCGGACCAGCGAGCTCCGCGGAAGCCCGAGACCTCACAAGTCTGCGGAGGACTCCCCTCGGGAGAACTACACATCAACAACTACAAGGTCAGTCTGGGGCCCACCTAGACTGAGGTAAGTTACCGTGGCGAGCACATGGAGGAACACGAGAACTCGCTAAAGCATGCCTTAAGTCTGGCTCAGGGAATAAAACAATAGTCTAATTACATGAGGGGCTCCGCCTCCCCAAAATACAAACATTGTCAGGGGCCATGCCCAAGCTTTTTGCGCGCAGCTTGAGAACAAGGAGCGCGGGCTCAGTTGGACATGTCGCTCGCAACATCTTCCGGATCACTCCCAGACACGCTACCGGCATCGTCGCCAGCGTTGTCTTCACCATCATTGACCACGTCACCTTCATCCTCCGCGACCACCACAACATCATCATCGGAAGCGAAAGCTCTAACCAGAGAATCTATCTCATCATCCACCCAGCGCGCCAGGTCGCCCAGAATAGCCCCGGGGACTGGGGCGATGGCGGCATCAAAGTCGAAGTTGGGGTCGGCATTCTGAAGATGGCGAAAGACGCGGGAAAACGCGCGCCCGAGGAGGCCGCGGCTATTTTCATCAACAAGGTCGCAAGCTCTCTTAGCCCGGTCCTCCAGGTGCGTCACGACGTCGACGAAGAAGCGAAGGTGGCCGGCGTAGTCTTCTGCATGAGGATGAGGGGCGTATTCATCGCAGATAGTGCCCAGCGCCCGGTTGGCCCTCAGCCTGAGGTCATGGAGCATGGGGGCATGTTCTCGCTGCAACTTCTGTCGGCAGATCGCCTCCTCCCTACTTGGCTGTGCAAGGGACTCGGTGGCGGTAACTCACTTCTGAAGCGGAAGCAGTTCAGCACGGGCGGAGGCCAACTCAACCTGTATGGATCAAAGCAGGCGCGGCGGCCTTTTCGCGCTGCTCCGCCTCAGTCAACCTCGACCTAAGGGCGGTGGTCCTGCCCTCAGCTTCGGCTTCCATGGGCTTCCGCTTCAGGTCATACCTATTGGCAAGGTCAGCGCGAGCCTCCTCCACCCTGCGGTCCACTTCCTCCTGGATCCTGTCCTCGCGCGCGCTGATGACATCTTCCGCCTGAGCAACCTGACGCTACCTCGTCTCCAACCGCTCAAGCTTGAGGCTGCGCTCTGTGGACTCCAGCATTAGAGCTTCCTCGCGCTTCAGGACCTCCTCCTCGTCAATCGGCGCGCCTTCATCGATGCCAAGGCAGCTCTCCGGGCCTCTGCCTGCTGCTCTAGGAGGGCATTCAGGGCCTGAAGCTCCTGCCTACGCTTCTCGGCAACCTCGCGGTGGCGATCTGCCTCCCTGCCTTCCTCCAAGGCTCAGGCGCTGGCCTCACGCGAAGTCGCAAGGGATGCCTCGGCGTTCGCGTTGGCGCGCTCATGATGGAGGCTCCCCAATGTTGATGCCACCTTCAATCGAGGCCATTCATCCACCAGCTGAAGACCCTCGGTTTCGAGGCGAGCGTCCACATCAACCACCTCGTCCCAGTAGGGGGTTGGAGGCCGGCGCCTTACCAACCGCCCTTCGAGCCATGACGGGGGTCCGGAGGGGCGGAGGCTCGTTACCCGAAGGAGAGGCCAGAGCCGAGGCCACCCAATTGCGATCAATAACTAGAGGAGGAGCCCTCGGCACACCTTCCGCACCCCAAGCAAGGCCGCGAAGAGCGAATGGCAAGAACGCGGGGTTGAGACACCAAGCCTGCATGCTTGCCTCTCCGGACAACCTCACACCAAGTGCTGCAGGCTGGCTTGAGGCGCTCAAGGTCAGCAAAGGAGTCGAGGCAGGAGGAGGTTGTTTCTCGGGAGACTTCGTCGGCTTGGAAGAAGGGACCCTGAGGAATCACGGTCAGGAGGAGAAGCGGCACCCTAGAAATGACAAAGATAAGGTACTCACTCATCAATGGCGATGTACTTCCACTGTTTCGATGGCTGGAAGGTGTCACCACTGAAGCCCGGAGATCGCCTCCATTTGCGGAGCGCCACGAAGTTCGGGCGGAGGTGGCCGAAACCCTAGGCACAACCAACAAGGTCGGGCGCAGATGGTGCGACCCCTGAGGAGGCTACCTCAGGGGTGCCGGACCGCGTTGAGACCTCGGCGCTCGCCTCATGGAGGTTCACCAAGGCCACGTGGGCTCTGGCCTCAGGAGCCTTGGACCACGTCGCCCCCCTGGCTGTCTCCTCAGGACGGCTTTCCAGGGTCTCGGGGGACGGCACCTCAGGGGCCCCGAGTGGTGCCGATTCCTCAGCAGCAGCGTCACCATCGCCCGACAGCTACTGCCCCCCGGTGCCTGCTCCTGGGCGGGCCCCACGCTTGCGGCAGGAAGGGGTCCACGAAGATAGGGCTCTCTCGAGGCCCTTCAAGGCCGGCTGGGCGTGGTCCCCATTCATCGAAAAGGGGCATATGATTCACTAACTCCGCCTTGTTCGAGCAGCAGTACCAAAGATAGCCCTCCTCCGGCAGGTTGGCTAGCATCGGGTCACCTGTCAGGAGCTCGGTCACCATGCGCCGAGCCTCAGGAGGAAGAGCCGGAGCCTGAAGCCTCATGCAGTCCCCGTAGCCACAGAAGGTCCACATTTTTCGAGAGTGGTGCTGAAGTGGAGCGATGCGACACTAGATGAACTTCTTCACCAACATGTGAGCCATCACACCAAGGTTCCTTAACCTGGCGAGCCGGAGCCAGACATGGACATGCCGATCGGTGTGCTTCGCGTTCCCCCAACCGGAGCTCAGAGTAGCTGGAACCCGAGGGAGCAGTAGTAGGGGGCTGCACACGCCAACATCCACAAACACCCACCTCCTCCTGAAGCCTCTAACGACTGGAGAGAGCTCGAAGTCAATCCCCGAGTCGGCTGTCGCCGTGACGGCATGGAAGGATACACACCCAGAGCACTGGAGAGGGTCTGTCAGGTGCAGCGAGAAGAAGTGGCGAAGCAGAGCCATGGAAGGGGCAATGCCCACCATGGCTTCACAGACGAAGGCAAAGACTGCAAGGAGGAGGATGGATTGGGGATCGTGATGCAACGCATTAATCAAGTAGTGCGAGAGCACCGCATTAAAGAAATTGGAGAAGGGGGGAATCAAGCCTGCCCAGAGGGCGCGGAGATAGATGGGGACCTCGGTGGCCGTCATGTCCACTTCGACACGGGAAGTAGGCCAGGCCACCATCGCCAACACTCATTGAAATCAGTGGCGAGCACTGGGCGCACCTTGCACATCACCTCTTGGTTGAGCACCACCAACCGCTCGATGGCGGGCTCGAGGACCGGCGTCGTGGGGGCCGAGGTATGGGACTCCTTATTTGCCTTCTTCTTCTGGCTTGGGGCCATGGAGGCGGGGGAAGTTGGTGTCAGATTGGGCCGGGGAAAGAGATCTGCAGCCTTCTGGGAGATGAGGTAGCGTTGGAGAGTGCTTTCCGTAAGGGATGAGGAGCTATGAAGACGATGGTAGTTGCCTAGCAAGGAGGAAATCGAGGCTGCATGGGGAAGTGGAGGCACCCACGTCCCGTCAGTAGCCATGCGTCGATCAAGGCCGCAGGCTATTGGGGCCCGCGGCGTGCCGCACTTACCCCTTGGATTCGCCATGAAGCCAAGCATGAGTGCGCCTTGGGCCCGGGGGCTACTGCCGGCGTCTTGGGAATGGGGGTACCCAGACTTGTCTGATTGCGGCAAAGGGAGCGGCTCCACCCGTGGCCTGGTACGGCCCATCTTCATCAACCAATGCTCAAGGCCCTCGCGAGGAGCCCAGCCTCGTGAGGCAGACGACACAAGACCTCCTCAGGGCAGCCTCACTAGGCTGGCTCACGAGGAGCGGAGAGATCAAGGCAAGGGGCATCTCGTGAGGTTCCCGTGACGTGAGCCATGACGACCAAGGCCAGGCAGGCGCCAGCAACACTGGGTACCAGTTTCCTCTTCGGTGCTAAAGAGGCAGGCGTAGGTGCAGAGTCCCGAGGCGTTAGGAAAAGGTTTCCATATCGGTGCAATGAGACCAAGACCAGCAGGACGGCAAGATGGAGGTCACCATGGAGCACACAATGGCGTCACCACCAGACCCTTTGGCAGGAGAAGACCACCTTTTGTTAGGATAACTTATACTTGTTGTCCCCTTCGAAGTGGCCATTGTGGGATCCCTTCCCGCCTATCATTTGGGGAGAGGACCCGGGCCTCTATAAATAGGGCTAGCCAGCACCGTAGCCGGAGATCGGCTCATCTGGAGAGAGGGGGCTCATCTAGAGAGAGAGAGGCTCATCTAGAGACAGATCACTCAGATCATCCCTAGACACACAAGCTCATCAAGCTCAAGAACACCTCTCCTCAGGAGGTTGTTCTTCCCTTGTACTTGTTCATCCCCACCCTACAAGGCAATCCACCACACAACACTAGAGTAAGGTATTACACCGCAACGGTGTCCCGAACCAGTATAAACTCTTGTGACCCTTGCTCCTCTGGTTCGGCGAGCTAGGCTTTGAGATCGTTGCAAGAGCGTGAGCTGGGGGAGAGATCTTCGTGCGCACCCCAGTGTTCGAACCTCAAGGGTTTGCCGGAACCCATAATCCGACAAACACCTAGGCGGTGGACGACGGCGAGGCCTAAGAAGGGAACAATGCTGAGCCAGGGAAGGCGAGGCAGGTGGATGCCCACGCGGAGGGGCGTATAAGGGTTCACTAGTTCGGTTGTGGTGTAAGGCTGTCATCACCGGAGAATAACAGGGGGTGTGGGTTTGTAGAGGGAAGGCCTGGCCATTAGTAGTATGGTCGGGCGGTGAGGCCTGCATGGCAGCACAGCCGGCCACGGGAGGCTAGAGCAGGCGGTATGGCGGTTGCAGGTTTGGGCGGCTCGAGCAACAAGACCAGAGGTTGAAGAAGTAGCTTGGCCGTTGGATTAACATGCAATGGTTAGTGCAGCTAGAATCATTTATCGATTAAGTTGACAAAGCCATGCGTACATGCCTCATTCGATGCCTATCGTTTGTTGAGAAAGTTGACCACACCGAACTTAGAGAACCAACGCAGTGAACGATGGTGAGTCCTACAAAGGAAACGACCCGGTGCCGGTGAAGACACAGTAGTGGATGCCCATGTGGTGAGGACTACGAGGGTTCACTGGTTCGGCTGTGTTGTGAGCCCGCCATCGCCGGAGAAGAACAGGATGTGTTGGTGAGTAGAGGAGTGGCTCGGATGGCATTTGGGAGTAGGGTGGGCCGGTGAAGCCTGCACGGCAGAACATCCGGCTACGAGAAGCAGTAGCAGGCGGTACCACCGGCGGTGGTTTGGGCGGCTGAAGCAAGAATATCCGAGATTGAAGAAGCACTATAGCAATTGGATGGACATCTAATAGCCACTGCTGCTAGAATCATGTCTTGACTATAAGTTTACAAAGCCTTCTGTATGCCTTAGTAGACCCACAAGCATTCTGTACACATCACTGACTATAATTCTAAAAAAAATAGTAGGCCCAGAAGTGAGCATCACATCTGTGGCAGAGAACATATAGCCCAATTGCGTTTTGTAATAATGTACAACTCATTTTTGAATTCTAATGGAATTTACTACAACCCATTTACAGCCTGTTAAAATTATAGCCCATTTTCTAGCCACGACAATGATTAAGAATTTCAACCAACCTATCACAACAGAATTCAACCAAAAATCCCACATTTTGATGGGATCCGAAATATTTTTATCCCAAAATTTCGAGTCAGATTAAATATAATTTCAAAATGAATATGTATAAGGTAAAAATCTAAATAAATATTGTGCGTGCAATAAGTAACGAAATTAAAATTTCCAAATTCAACAAATAATATTTTTGAAACTAAATACCTGTTTGGTGCATTCTTGTATATTTATAGCCCAGTTTTTATAATTACATCCCATTTATTATGTCTTAAAGCTCGTTTTTTGTTAGGCCTAACGCATCCCACATAGGAACGATTTACAGCCCAGCGGGACAGAGAATAACAAGTTGACCTGGGTTGGGTATTCCGTAAAAAAAGGTATAGCTTGGCTAGCCATTTTCACCTTGAAAAAATAATATCTAGGCTGGATATTTGGTCGACATAAAATAATAGCCCGGGCTAGATGGGCCACAGCCCGCCCAGTTGATACCCTGCTCTTCTGAACAACAACAAAAACATCGCTCAAGAAAAACTCCACTTACACCTAGAAAAACAAATACTGCTCGAGCTGCTGTGTCCCAAATGTCTGCCACTCTCGTTTATCAACTATATAGGTTCATGATGGTGTGGGACCGTGATGTTAGGAAACCAAGAGGAAGCAAAAAAATATAGTTGTATATAATAAGGAGGAGCTTGCATACGTATGGCTATGGCCCTGGTGGGTCCCTACTTTCAACCTCTCCAAGTAAAGTCATCTCCTGATTCCTCATGTTCTTTGACCATGTTGACAATGCTCGGCGCCACGACGACTCGAAGGATGATGAAGAGGGCCTCAAAGGCCCTACATATGGTCTGATACAGCGCCCGCTGCTTATTCAGGAAGCCAGGATCATCGGACACCTATGAGCACCTTCGGGAGACTAAGACGACAAGAAACGGTAAGGCCACGCTTGTGAGCTCTGGATTGTTTCACACATGTATTAAAATACAAGTGTAATTTACTCGTCATTAGAAATAATGCTTAAAATACAGGCATAATGAAACCAAGGGCCCAAGGTCTGTAACGAAAACCGGCGAGTTACGAGTGTAATTTGAGAGACCAGTGTGTATTTTACTAGTCGAAATCGACCAACTAAGCACTTCACCCAACACCAGCTGCTTTTATTTACAAGCGTGAGTTTTACAAGCGGTTTTGGTTGGAAAACGACGATCCAATCATGGCCTAAGATGATGAGTTGGTCGGAAGATCATATGGTTTCACCTCTAACCTACCCGAGTTGTCGTATGGGCTATGAATGAAACATAACACGATGAACTTCTTAAGCATAGAAACAACAGAAGAGCATGATATTCTTAACATGCAAATCACTGGCATTAGATCAACATGCAAAACAATATGAAGCATTATTCTCAGGAGGCACGGTGAACAACTCATGATGCCGCATGTCACAACATTCCCAGCTTAACTTTGCAATCAAACTCATAAGGCCTGGCATTACACAGCACTAGTACGCATCGGTGCTATACAAACGGCTTTTAACCACTTTCCGCGATGACATTTGGAACCGTCGCCAAGTAAGTGTGGGCGATAGGGGGGTCCTTCCCACACGACCCAGAAACCGTTGGGGATAGGCCCTCCTGACACACAGTTTGGGGCAAAATGAGCTCGTGTGCAATCGACCGAGGCATCGAAACCCAATCGTTTCCATTCTTATGTACATCCCACACGGTGAATCCCATAAAAACATTTTCGTTCATATCTATATCACACACAGTCAATCCAAGGAATACATTTCCGTTCTTATGTACATCCCACCACTACAAAAAAGACACTTCCGTGATGATACGTGTTTGTCACAGAAGGTCACTTTTTCTGTCATGCATGTACATCCATGAGGATGTTATGAGAGAATCAAGATAGTCATACCTATGCTATCGTAGAAGTTTTCCATGACATTACCAAAATTATCATCACAGAAGTGTCCACTTCCATGATTATAAATGGCACGTCATGGAAGTGTTTTCGTCAACGGTGACCGACACATGGTATCCACTATAACGGGTCACCGTTAAGCTATCTGGTTAGGTTTTGGATCCGATAACCGGTTAAGAGCCCCGACCAATAGGGATTTTCCACGTGTAAAATTCTCATTGGGCCAAGAAAACACGTGTTGGCTTACCGTTGGGACAGATGTCATCCACTCATTGGATAGGAGGCGCCTATGATATGTTGACACATGACACTACCCAATAGAGGCTCATTCCGGTGAAAAGGCCTGCCCGTTTGACTTGATCAAAAGGTAACGGGCCGACCCATGGAAAGCCTGTTAACGACATCTTCGTATATAGCCCATTTATGGCACACTAACTCCTAGCCCATTACAGGCAATCAGAATTAAGCTGAGTAGCTTCATCTGGGCCGTCCAATATGATTCCAGCCCGTTGTAAATTCCGGCCCATGTATGGCCCATGATGTCTTTCAGCCTATATGAGGCCCTTTGTAACTCTAGGCCCAGTAAAGGTCCAAGATGAAACGGGCCCATAATGAAGAGTGTATCGCTTTATACCCATCACTACTAGAAAATAGGCTATTAATGGCGCACCTATTTTGGCTATTAATGGCGCACTATAGGTGCGCCATTACTAGCACGCCATTAGTAACTTTTAGTAATGGCACACATTTGGTGCGCCATTACTATCGCAGATAGTAATGGCGTAACTATAGTGCGTCATTACTATGCCTAGAAGTGCGCCATTATTATCTGACTTAGTAATGGTGCACCACATAGAAGTGCGCCATTACTAACTATTTTTTTCAAAAAAATCAATTTTTTTTCATTTTTTTTCTTAATCTCGGGTTACTATGGCATAATCTCGGGTCAATATGCTTAATGTCAAGTCAGATCGCACTCCGTGGTCAAACTTCCCGGAAGGTCACCCATGCTCACACTACTCCAGCCCCAGCACGCTTAACTTCTCAGTTCTATCCAACCCCAGCACCAGCTCACTTAAAAGGCACTTGTTGTTATATCTATCATATCAATCCTATTAAACCTTGTTGATGTCTAGGACTTTGTTCATGTTCATGAGTGTGATGAAATTTTGGAAAAATATTTCAAACTTCCCAGTCATATTATGTATCATGTTTTGAACATTTTTTCCAAAAAAAAATTCGAAACCAATTTTTTTTGTTACTAGTGGCGCACCTAGCAAATGGTGCGCCATTACTAAGTTTGAATTTTTTCCATCCCCCCCTCTATATCTTAAAAGCACCGTATCTTTTATTCTGTTAGTTTTCTTGGGATTCTAAAAATCTTCAACAGGGTTCCCCCGATTGAATTCGAATGTGACTTTTTGAGTAGATGATTTTTCATATAAAAACTTTTTAATCCGAGTTCGTATGCAAAAGTTATGCCCATTTTACTAAATTCCAGAGAGGTTTTGCAAATAAAGTCGAAATTCATATTTGTAAATTTTCCCAACAACTAGACCACACATCACATGGGAAACTTATTTTCTTTTATTTTTTTGACTTTTCCATCATTTTCTTTTATTTTTTTACAAACTGAAAGGGCGGTCCACAGGGGGGGTGCATTTGGTGAAATTTTCGGCCACATAGAAAGTTAGTAATGGCGCACCTTCATAAGGTGCACCATTACTATGTGTATGACTTGGTCAAACCTTGGTCAAACTTATTAATGGCGCACTTTTCACCTGGTGTGCCATTACTGTTTTGGTTACTAATGGCGCACCTACACGTGGTGCGCCATTACTATTTAGTAATGGTGCACCACATGTATAGTGCGCCATTAGTGTCCTTATTGGCTATAGCTGTTTTCTAGTAGTGCATTAGCGGCCAATTATTCCGTCCACCGTTTCCATCCCGTGATAACTTTCGGGCTTCTAAGGGCCCATTTATTCTTGGGCTCATTTCTAGAATTCGGTTAGTTACGGTCCGTTACTGGCTTGTTCCGTTTGTGGGCCAAATTCAGCCCGTGGTTACATTCGACCCATTTGTGGCTCATTAACATGTTGGGCTATTTTCATAGCATTATGAAATACGGCCTATTAACGGCCCGTTGTGGTCCACGAATAGTAAGGCCCATGTTTGGCAGAATGATTATACGCCCCGTTGAAGGCCCATGGATCCTAGAGCCCGTAGGAGGCCCATGGATCCTACGGCCCATATAAGGCCCATGGATCGTACTGCCCGGAGAAGGCCCATGGATCCTACGTCCCGTAGGAGGCCCATGGTTACAACAGTCTGTGTGTTGCCATGGTTATCGTGGCCTAGTTACCAAAAAATAGGTTAATGTGGCCACTAGAAAAACGCGAAAAAGAACTGTAGTGACTACAAATAAACAACTAAACAAAACAATAAGGAAATCAATAAGCATGCAACTAACACTAGCGTATTACAGCTATTACTCATATTATATCCATTGGGCATGAATGTTCGCCACCAATGCAAATATAGGGAACAAAGCAGCATATTACATACACTGTCTGTCAAAATTGGCCACCAGTGCAAATAAACGCGGCATCAAAACAAGTCCATAATTGAAACAACTTCATAAGAGCTCAAGAAATGTTATCCTGGGTATCCACCATGCAGGCAGTAAGCTTAGCAAGCTTATTAGCTTTGTCCTGGTTGGCGCTAAAATCCTCCAACATTTGCTGTTGCACCAGAAAGTTTGCATTTGAATGCTCCAGGGACTTCCCCAGTCCTTTCACTTCTTGTCGCAGCACAATTGATCGATGTCTTTCAGCTTGTAGTTGAGACTCAAGAAACCGAACTGATTCAGACAGTGAGTTTGAATAGCTTGTGCCAGCGGTAGTGCTAGTAACTCGAACACTAAACCAAGACAAGACTTTGGGGTTGTCTCACAGTCTTCAAGATTGTTTTCCTTAGCTGTTTTATCAGCTTTGTTGGAGACCAACAAGGATGTCTCACTATCCTGAACCTTATCTGCATTACTTCCTTTACCATTGCTTAATAAGGCACTGTTCCCCAATATTCTGTCAGCAATCTAAAAGAAGTAACAAGTAGACACATAACATGTTTAGCATGTACTAGTATATGAAACTCATTTCGGTGTAAATGGCAAATAATGTAATGCGAGAGATAGGGATTGTGATGGGTACTTGGTATATTGACTTTTTGCGTAGACTCCCCTGCAACGGCGCCAGAAATCCTTCTTGCTACGTCTTGAGCTTGCGTTGGTTTTCCCTGAAGAGGAAGGGATGATGTAGCAGAGTAGCGTAAGTATTGCCCACAGTTTTTGAGAACCAAGGTATCAACCCAGTAGGAGCCCATGCTCAAGTCCCTTGTACCTGCACAAAGCGATAGCTACTCACAACCAACGCGATTAGGGGTTGTCAAGCCCTTCACGGTCACTTACGAGAGTGAGATCTGATAGATAGAATAGTTTTGGTATTTTTGATATAAATATGCAAAGTAAAAATTAAAAGAAAAGTAAATAGCAAAGAAATATAAAAGTGATGGAGATTGATATGATGAGAATAGACCCGGGGGCCATAGGTTTCACTAGTGGCTTCTCTCAAGAGCATAAGTATTCTATGGTGGGTGAAAAAATTACTGTTGAGCAATTGATAGAATTGTGCATAATTATGAGAATATCTAGGCATGATCATGTATATAGGCATCACGTCCGTGACAAGTAGATCGAAACGATTCTGCATCTACTACTATTACTCCACTCATCGACCGCTATCCAGCATGCATCTACAGTATTAAGTTAAAAACAGAGTAACGCCTTAAGCAAGATGACATGATGTAGGGAGATAAATTCATGCAATATGAAATAAACCCCATCTTGTTATCCTCGATGGCAACGATAAAATACGTGCCTTGCTGCCCCTTCTGTCACTGGGTAAGGACACCGCAAGATCGAACCCAAAGCTAAGCACTTCTCCCATGGCAAGAACTACCAATCTATTTGGACAAACCAAACGGATAATTCGAAGAGACTTGCAAAGATAACCAATCATGCATAAAAGAATTCAAAGAAGATTCAAATATTATTCATAGATAGACTTGATCATAAACCCATAATTCATCGGTCTCAACAAACACACCGCAAAAAGAACATTACATCGAATAGATCTCCACGAGAGAGGGGGAGAACTTTGTATTGAGACTCAAAGAGAGAGAAGAAGCAATCTAGCTACTAACTATGGACCCGAAGGTCTGAGGTAAACTACTCACACTTCATTGGAGGGGCTAGGATGATGTAGAAGCCCTCCGTGATGACGGCCCTCTTCCGGCGGAGCTCCGGAATAGGCCCCAAGATGGGATCTCGTGGATACAGAAAGTTGGGACGGTGAAATTAGGGTTTTGGCTCCTGTTCTGATCGTTTGGGGGTACGTGTGTATATATAGGAGGAAGGAGTACGTCGGTGGAGCACCGAGGGGCCCACGAGGCAGGGGGCGCCATAGGGGGGCGCGCCCCCACCCTCGTGACCACCTCTTTGATCCCTTGAAGTAGGGTCCAAGTCTCCTGGATCACGTTTGGTGACAATATCACGTTTCCGAAGATTTTATTCCGTTTGGACTCCGTTTGATATTTTGTTTATCCGAAACACTGAAATAGGCAAAAAAACAGCAATTCTGGGCTGGGCCTCCGGTTAATAGGTTAGTCCCAAAAATAATATAAAAGTGGAAAATAAAGCCCAATATAGTCCAAAACAGTAGATAATATAGCATGGAGCAATCAAAATTATAGATACGTTGGAGACGTATCAATGAGTGCTTTCTCGGGGTTGGCGTGGCTACAGTGCCGACGCCTGGCGGGCGTTCATTGTAGCCACTCCCCGTCTCTTATGGTTAACGGCGCACAAACTTCGAGGGAGGGGGAGGGCCACCTGCTGGGAGTCGGCCTCCCCTTGCGCCGGCTGGTCGATGCTCGCCGCCTTCCAGCTTCTCACGGATAGGTTGGGCCCGTCACCGGTGGGCCATACCGACAGCCCGTAGTGGAGGCGTGGTCTTCTCTGCCAGGTGTGATGTCACGGGTCGTGTGGCAAAAGTGACGCGCCGGACGGGGGCGTCCGTCTGGTAAGGTGCACTGTGGCCATGCCCCGCCTTGGATTCGGGGGTGGCAGATGGCACTGTAGCCACACCCGTCTCGTCGCCTTAATGTGGTGCAAACTTTGAGGGCATGAGGGGCCGCCTGCTAGGAACCGGCCTTTATGGAGGCCACCTTCTAGGAGTCGGCCCATCTCATGGCTTTCTTCTAAAGGGCGCCGCCCTCTGGTCAGCCGGCCGATGCTAGCAACTGGCCCAGGGAAGGCGGTGCTCCAACCTTGGAGTTCAAGGGGCGCAACCAGCCCCGATGTCTTGAATCGCCATGGGGAGAAGATGAGGCTACCCATTGTCATTTACTCCGACAATCTTCCTCTGGATTACAATCTGGAGAGGGGGGAGGGTTCACCATTGAACCCACCATGGAGCGATGTCTGCATGACATTGTATTGCCGCACAAAATTCTTCACTTTTTCTCTACAGGTTTAGCATAACTGTGTACAATACCTGACATGCATACAAACAATTATAGTGAGATTATGTAAGGAGAGCATGCAGAAATCTAGAGTAATGGTAACAACCAGTGGATGGATCCAAAAGTAATGATAGCAGGCTGATGATTGCTTTAATTTAATAAAAAACAGATGATGATTCCTTTAGTATTTATTTCCCACCCAAGATGAGCAACATAGGCATGCCCTAGGTGAACTAGATATTAGACAAAGATACTATTCATAGCTGCCTCGATATGTGCCTCACAACTAATTTAGAACTCAAGTTTGAACATCAATTTGGACCTGACTTGGAGTCTAAGAGGTGAACAGGACAATAAAGTAGCAGGTAATATTAAGCAATGCATAACAAAACCAAAAACAAAAGAGTGCGACCTCTCTTTGTGGACCCGTGTACTCCTCAGGTTCATCTGCTGAGTTGATGATGGTGATGCCGTTACGGTGGGTGCCGGCGGCAGGGAAGGAGATCTAAGGCAGCGAAAGACGGTCAGGAGTCGTGATGTCTGGTTTGGTGGATGCTTTTTTCGATGGAGCAACTCGGGTGAGGTGGACGAAGTCGAGGCAGGAGCAGGACAAACCACACAAAGCTTTCTTCGATACCTACCTATAACTGAAGTAATTTGGCTTGCATGATTCTAAAAATGTTGGGATAGGAAAAACACCGGAATAGGATAGGAATGCACATGGGAAACAGAGCATTTGTGAACACAGGATTTCTATCAAGTTGGGTGTTTGGTTCATGGGAATTGGAGGAGCAGAGGAATGCAAAGAAACATGGCCAAAATAAAGTGAAACCATATGAAAGCGTGTACAGTTAGAAACTTAGAATGTTATTCTGCCACTAATGCATTTGGTCTTGTTTTCATGCATAGGATTTTGAAAGTAGGTCCAAGTGGATGTTTTTCTCCATTCCTTTCAACAAAATGCATGAATAATTGAATAGTAGAGTGCCATTGGAAAATTTCGTATTGCTATGTTTTTCCGTTGAACCAAAATGGCCTGAATGGATCGACATGAATGTAGAGTAATAAGTGATGGGATAAGTCTACAACCTCTTTGCCGTAGCCGTGTCGACCTCAGCATCATTGGGTTGGTCGTTGAAGAAGTTGAGGCAGAGGTGGATGTCCGAGGTGTGGAGGAAGATCTGAGGAATCTGTAGACGGCGTACAGGGCACTGTTCTGTTGTGATGGATCGTTCCGTCGTTGGAGCAGCTCCGGTGAGCCGTAAGATGTCGAAGCTGAAGTAGCGCAAGATAGCCATCATTAATCTCAAGTGGGATTCTAATAGCATCTCCAATAGATGATGTAAAAATACATTACCAAAAAGTGATAGATGTAAAGTTTACATCGCCAAAAACCACCTGACTACAACAGATGAGGTAAAAATTGTTGACTCTGAACTAAACTTTCAAACCTGAAATTTATTGTGGAATCTGAATGTTACAATCGAAACTAACCCAATGGTAGCAGAGAGGCACTTCATGTGTAGTTTTGGGAGGGCCTGCAGTTCATCTTCAATCTGCACCCCCCTAAGCAGCAGCACGAACGAGGGGGAGAGCAGCACCAGCAGCGTGAGCGAGCGAGCGAGAGCCGGAGTAGTAGCAGCAGCGCGAGTGAGCGAGCGAGGGGGGAGCTGCGGCAGCAGCGCGAGTGAGCAAGAGCCGAAGCAGCAGCAGCGCGAGCGAGCGAGCAAGAGCCGGAGCAGCAGCAGGAGCAGATCCTGCTGGTATGGACACCGCTGCCGAAGGGGCCTCGCACTAGGGGATAGCCGCTGTGGAGATGTCGCCCGCGACACCGACTTCGAGGTAGACGCCCCATGGGGGTGCGGGATGGCGCACCGTCGGCGCTGAGAGGTCGAGTTTAGGAGAAGGTGCAATTCCGAGTAGGCCTCAGCTTCGTCCGAGGAGTCGGTGAGGATGTTGCTATTCCGGTGGAGCAGGTTAAGGAGGCGCTGTGGGGATGGAGCAGCCGCGAAAGACGAGGCGATCGTCAGAGCAGCTCCATGGAGGTGGAGGACGAGGCGGCTGAACTGGCGGGACGACGAGGTGGATGACAGATCCTCATTCGGGGAGTTGGACGAGGGACGTGGAGCTGTTGCGGTGGATGGCGTCGTCAGGGAAGAGGCTCTGGCTGGGCAGCAGTGAGGTGGCGGACTGAGGAGGGTGGGGTTTCATGGCTGGAGCAGAGAGGTTATGGCGGCCTGGGATTTCGAATGGAGAAAAGGTGGCGATGGGAGGGGGGAACCATGACTTAGGGACGCGCTTGTCCAAAATGTATTGTATTGCTCTCTTTCCCATTAAGTAGTGAACAAAAATGGTACCAACCCAGACATGATGCTTGGTGCTTTGTTACAACAAACTATGCATCACCCCCTTTATAAGTAGATGGAAGCATATGGTGTTGTTGCGCGCACTCTCCCCTGGAACTGTTTAAGTTTTTTGTTAATCTAATGCCGCTGGTAAAATTAAGCAATGCCACTCTCAGAATTAATGACTGAATCTTAGTTCAAAACTTCAACACTTTTTCGTGGCCTCATGTTTCATCCTCCTTTATTGGCCAGTAATTGATTCCTTTTCTGCCTGTGTTAAAACAGGGATATCTATACAACTTGTTCCTATTGCGACATTTTGCTTTGCTTAATTTTGGAGGAACTGCACAAAATGATACCGGATTTCCATATATGTGTTGAGATCTCTCTCAGGTCTTCCTCACGAGTTGTTTCAAATCTTGGTCTTGAAAGGTCAGTACCGACTTTGCTCAGAATTAACTACTGAATCTTATTTCAAAACTACAACACTTGTTAGGGATCGGCGGAGTACCATTTCTATTAGGGATTGGTCGGAGTACATGTTTAAGAAATGTATTGTTCAGATAATGTCTCTGTTATTATATATCAGTTACACTGTTTTACAAATGGTACTATACCGCTTTGTAGTTCTTTCTACATGATTAACCAAGGTATTGTTAAGATAATGTCTCTGTTAAAATGAATCAGTCATATTGTTTTAGGAATGGTACTTTTCTGCTTTGTGGTTCTTTATACATGTTGAAACGAATCATTGTTAAGTTAATGTCTTAGTTAATATGAATGAATCACACTGATTGAGAATTGCTACTCTCCTGCTTTGTTTCCCATTAAGATAAGGTACATCAGTATATATTTTTCTTCTAGGAGTACAAGTCATCAACTGTTATTTCTCAGTAATTGTTTCCCTTATACCTATTGTTGCTTACAGGGATATCAAAATTAAAGCTCAGTTTTATTCTGACTTTGATTTTAGTTGGTGTTACCACTTTGCAGAAGAAGCAGTCACTGTTTGCGCTACATTTCACTTGGAATCATCGAGAAGCTTTCCAGAGTATTAGTAGACGCTGGTGACATGACTAGTCTGCAGAGAGCATAGGCAACTCTACAACATGTGGAGTGCACTGGGCAAAAAGTGCCCAAACAAGTACAAGAAGCCAGCACAGGACTCCAAGTCTGTCAATGTCATTCTAAGCAACAATGATGGGGAATATGGGTATGGTAATCTATTTACCGTACTTTCAGTCTGTTAGTCCACCGATTGGTGGGTTGACACTCGGGCCAATATTCATGTATGTGCTAATGTGTTTTCATTTTCTTGCAGCATATAAATACGAAATCCACAGGGATGCTCAGCTTGATTTTTGTGGAACCGCACAAAATGTTCAGATGGTTCATGTCTTCCATAATACTTCATCATGCACAATACATCGAATGGTTCTCTAATCATTCGTTCTCACCTTGAGCCACCGGACTATCAGGTGACAAACTGATGACAAACCCTGCCAGTTCCACAATCATAAGCATTACATATTTTGAATGGGAAAAGCTTGTCAAAGTTTAATCATTGATGTTAGCAAGAAGACATTAGTTTAATATATTAGAATTGGAAAACCTTTTCAAATTTTGCCAAAAGACATGCAGTTGATATTTTTGAGTGGGACGCCCTTTGTTGTGAGCAACATCAATCATTTTTAACTATTCCTATCTTCAGTTCAGAAATATTTAATCTGCTGAGATGCATAGTCACATGAATGTTGACTTATGTAAGCTATTTTAAGAGTTTGTTCTGAATGTTGTCTGTGTAATGCTAGGCCTTGTGAGTTTGATTGCAAAGTTGAGCTTGGAATGCTATAGCATGTGGCATTACAAGCTGTTCACCGTGCCTCCTGGGAATAATACTTCATATTGTTTTGCATGTTGAGCTAATGACTGTCATTTGCATGTTATGAAGATCATCCTCTTCTATTGTTTCTGTTCTTAAGAAGTTCATTGTCTTATGTTTCATTCATAGCCTATATGACAAATTTGGTAGGTTAGATGTGAAACCATATGATCTTCCGACCATCTCATCATCTCAGGCCGTGATCGGATCATCGTTTTCCAACCAAAACTGCTTGTAGAACTGACTCTTGTAAATAAAATCAGATGGTCTCGGGCGAAGCGCCTGGTTGGTCGATTTCGACTAGTAAAAAAACACTAGTCTCTCAAATTACATGTGTAACATGCCGGTTTTCATTACAGACCTCGGCCCTCGGTTTCATTACGCCTGTATTTTATGCGTTGTTTCCGATGACGAGTAAATTACACCTGTATCTTAATACAGGTGTGAAATAAAACTAGAGCTCCCAAGTGCGGCCTTACCTTTTCATGCCGTCTCAGTCTCTCGAAGGTGCTCATAGGTGTCCGATGATCCTGGCTTCCTGAATGAGCAGAGGGCGCTATATCAGACCATCCGTAGGGCCCGCGAGGGACTCTCCATCGTCCTTCTAGTTGTTGTGCTCACCGTGGCGCCGCCGTCTCGTGTTGTCAACATGGTCAATGAATATGAGGAATGAGGATATGACTTTACTTGGAGAGGAAGACAATGGGGACCCACCAGGGCCCTAGCTGCACGTACGCAAGTGCCTGCTTCTTATATACAACTGTAATTTTTTTGCTTCCTCCTGGTTTCCTAACATTGCGGTCCCACACCATTGTCAACCTATGTAGCCAATAATCGAAAGAATTGCCCAAGGAGCGGCCGACAGCAGGGACCAACCAGCTGGGGCAGTATTTGTGTTTTTGAAGTGTGAGCACTAAAGAGTTTTCCTTGAGCGATGTTTTCATTGTTGTTCAGAGGAGAGCAGGGTATTAACTGGGTGGGCAGTGGCCCATTTAGCCCAGGCTAGATATCCATCCCAGATACTAACTTTTTTCAAGCTAAAAATGGCTAGCTCAGCTATACATTTTTGAGGAATACCCAGGCAAGGTCAACTTGTTATTCTCCACCCCGCTGGGCTGCAAATCTTTCCTAGGAGGGATGCATTAGGCTTAACAAGAAAATGGGTTTTTAAGAAATAATAAATGGGATGTAGTTATAAAAACTGGGTCGTAACTATAAAAAATGCAACCAACATGTAATTAGTTCATAAAATATTATTTTTGGATTTTGAAAATTTTAATTTCATTAATTGTTGCGCGCAATGTTTCGTTGGATTTTTACGTAATACTAATTTGTATCGAAATTGTGTTTAATCTGACTAGAAATTTCAGGATGAAAATATTTCAGATCCCATCAAAATGTGGGAACTTTTATTGAATTCTGTTTTGAACAGTTGGTTGAAATTATTAATCATTTTCCTTGCTAGAAAATGAGCTATACTTTTAACAGGCTGTAAATGGGCCGTAGTAAATTCCATTAGAATTCAAAAATGGGTTGTACATTCTTACAAATCGCAAATGGGCTATAAGTTCTCTGCCACACACTAGTGGGTCTACTAAGTTGATGCGTCCCCTAAAAATAAGTAAGTTGACGCGTATGCAAGGCTTTGTCAACCTATAGTCAACACACGGTTCTAGCAGCAATGGCCGTTGGATGTCCATCCAATGGATGTCGTGCTTCTTTTTCAATCTCGAATATTCTAGCTTCAACCGCCCAAAAAATGATTCCTCTCCCTGTCATCTGGGGCGCACCATTTTGGAGCATGACCTGTGGGCCTACTAAGTTGACACGTACCTAGGGCTTTGTCAACTTAGTCAATATAAACGATTCTAGCTGCATTGACCATACGATGTCCATCCAACGGCCGTCGTGCTTCTTCAACCTATGGTCTTCTTGCTCTAGCCGCCCAAAGCAGCGCCAGTCGTGCCGCCTGCTCTAGCCTTCCATGGCCGGTTGGGCTGCTACGGAGGCCTCACCACCCCTACTAATCCCACCGCTGGCCAGGCCATCCCTCTACTCTTCCTGCTCCAGCCACTCAAACAAGCGCCAGCGGGACTGCCTGCTCCCTCCTCCCGCGGCCGGCTGTGCTGCCGCGCAGGCCTCATCACCCCACCATGCTCCCATCGCTGGCCTAGCCATCCCTCTACTCACCCACACCTGATGTTATTATGCGAGGACGGTAGACGAACCAGTAAACCCTCGTACTCCCCTCCACGTGGGAAAAAACTTCCGAGTCTTTCCTGGCTCCGTGTCATTCCCTTCCTAGGCCTTGCCATCGTCCACCGCCCTGGTTCTCTTGGCGTGTCGTGGTTAACGTGGTCAATGAAGGACATCCATCGGATGCGGACTTTACGTGGAGAGGCTGACAGCTGGGTCCACGGCCGCACACAAGGAAATGCCTCCTTATTTCGCGCAAAATAATGATTCCTCCACCTGACATCTAGGTCCCACCAGAAGGGCCTCTGTATTTCGTCAAAAAAATGTTCCTCCCGCTGACAGGTCAGACACACCAGCTATATCTTCGCATGCAAGAAAGTGCCTCCTTATTACGCACAAAAAATGAATACTCCCCTTGCTAGCTAGGAACCAGCATAGTGGGAGGTGGACATGTGGGCCTACTAAGTTGACGGGGACGGAAGGCTTTGTCAACTTAGTCAATATGAACGATTCTAGCTACAGTGACCGTATGATGTCCATCCAACCACTGTAGTGCTTCTTCAACCTCTGGTCTTCTTGCTCCAGCTGCCCAAAGCAGCACCGGTCGTGCCGCCTGCTCCTACCTGCCGTTGCTGGTTGTGCTACCGCGGAGGCCTCACCTCCACCTACTACTACCACCGCTGGCCAGGCCTTGCGATGATGGTAGCCTCACACCACAGCTGAACCAGTGAACCCTCATACTCCTCTCCGCGTGGGCGTGCACTGCCGCGTCTTCCCCGGTTCTGCGTCGTCCCCTTCCTAGGCCTGGCTGTCGTCCACTGCCTTGGTGCTCTCGGTGTGGCGTGGTCAATGTGGTAAATGACCGACTTCCATCAAAAGAGTACTGTACGTGGAGACACTGATAGCTGGTTCCACGGTCGCAGCAAGGAAGTGCCTCCTTATTATGCGGAAAATAATGATTCCTCCACCTGACAGCAGGGACCCACCAGACGGGCCATCGTATGTCGTGAAAAAATGTTCCCCCTGACTTCTTGGACCCACCAGCTACATCTTCGCATGCAAGGAGGTGCCTGACAGTCAGGACCCACCTGGTCGAAGCATATGTACCGTTGTCATTCTGGTCGGGAACGTGTACATACATACTGGTCAATCGGTCTCTCTACAAGTATGAACCGTGGCCGAGTAAGTAGCGACACATGTGTTGTTGTATAGCACCCGACATAGCAGTTCACGCAGTCCCGTCCAAGTCCTGTACACGTACGTACAGCCACAGGGTAAAAAATACGGCCACGTACGTACATATGGGCGGGGTCTTGAGCACGTACTCGCGAACGGCCAGTGCTTGTGTACATGGAGAGGCAACGGACGGGAGCAATGGCGTCCTGTTCATCGGGCAGCGAAACCAGCCGGGTCAGAATGGAGAAATAGCATCGTGTTGATCAAGAGGCAATGGAACGCGTGCTATTCATAGGGAGCCAACCGGCTTGGTCGGAACAGCCGATGGAAACGAGGCCTGGCATACCGCAGAACGGAGGAAACGGCCTTGTGTTCGACCGTTCACGGTCGAAACAGAATCATGTTCATCGGGAGGGGTCTGTTGTACCGCAAAATGGAGGAAATGGACTTCTCTTGGACCTCCTACGGTGGAAACGGGGTCCTGTTGATTGGGAGGGGTGTGGCGTACTGCAAAACGGAGGAAACAGACTTGTATGGAGCGCTATGGTCGAAACAGGGGTCCTTTTCATCGGGAGGGGTGTGGCGTACCGCAGAACTAGACTCCAAGGGATATTGTTCATCTCCAACGTCCACCTCCTGCAGCCTCCAGGGGCTATTGTTCATCCACCGTCGACCTCCTCTAGCCTCCACCTGCGACTGTTCATCCACGGGGTCCTATTCATCTAGCCTCCACCGCACGCTCCTCCAACTTCTATTGTTCAACCACCCCTCTCCACGGGGTCCTGTTGAACCACGCCTCCACGAGCCACTGTTCATCAAGCCCTCCACCGGCTATTATTCAACCAGACCTCCACGGGGTCCTGTTCCTCCATCCCTCCACGGGGTCCTATTCATCCACCCCCAACCGGCTCGATCGGGGTCCTGTTCATCCAGCAGCAACACCACGGGGTCCTGTTCATCCACCCCCACCGGGAACTGTTCATCCAACCCCCCAACAACACTCACTATTCATCAAGGGCAGGAGGCAGCAGGTTCGATCGGCTTCGGTTGGCAGTAGTAGCGAATGAAGGAATCGCTCTATCAGGTTCAGTTAACGGCCATCGATCGATCGCTCGGGTTCTGTAACGTGTAGCCTGCAGTGCAATCACTCGGGTTCAGTTAGGCGAACGCCTTGCTCAGGTTTAGTTAGAGCCCAACGCCTCGCACAGACGTGCGTACGTGTACGAGAGAAATGCGCATCGCACGGCCCCCGACCACCCACAGTAACCGGGAACTCCCCTCGCTTCTACCATGGTTTTTCCGTCAAGGACGGCCCAAAGAATGTCATGCAGCTGCGTCTCCGGCCTGCCCAGGACGAAAAGCCCATTTTTTGTCATAGAAGTAGGAGCCCACCAGATCAATGATGATACCGGGTTTTGTCACAATTATTTTCATAGAAGTGTCATAAGCATGATAGAAAAAAAATTTGTTCGGCCCAAAATGTCACGGATATGTCTTTTTTTGTAGTGCACATAGTCAATCCAGGGAAAATGTTTCCGTTCGTATGTACATCCCACACAGTTTTATGTATAGGCTTGTGTGTGAAAGGTGTATCTATCGGATGCTGGGCTCCGCAGACCCTTGAGAGGTTCAAACACCGGGGTGCGTACGAAGAACTCCCTCTTCCCAACCTGCTGGCCCAACTATTCTAAAACCTAGGTCGACGAACCCAAGGGACAAGAGACACAACGGTTTATCCTGGTTTGGGCCAACTTGCGGTGTAATACCCTACTCCAACTTTGTGGTGGATTGCCTCAAGGGGCTAAGGATGAACTAGTACAGTGGTTGAACAGTTTCGGGAGGTGAGGTGTTCTTGAGCTCAATGAGCTGGTGGGTGTGAGGATGGTCTAAATGATCCGATCCCTCTCTCGGGTGGTGGCTAAGTCCTATTTATAGTGGCCTTGGGCCTCTCCCCACATGTAGGCGGGAAGGGATCCCACAATGGCCAAATTCAAAGGGAGACAACTTGTACAAGTTATCATGACAAAAGTAGTCTTCGCCTGGAAAGGCTCTGGTGGTGACGCTGTGGTGGGCTTCGTGATGACCTCCATCTTGTCGTCCTAGTAGTCTTGGTCTCGTTGCACCAATATGGGAACCTTTGCCTGATTCCTCGAGACTCTGCGCCCATGCTTGCCTCCTTGGCACCAAAGGGGAAGCTGGTACACTGCGCCCTCTAGCACCCGCCTGGCCTTGGTCGTCATGGCTTACGTCATGTGAACCTCGCAAGGTGCACCTTGCCTTGATATCTCTGCTCCTCGGGAGCCAGTCTATGAGGCTGCCCCAGGGAGGTGATGGTTTCGTCCGCCTCGCGAGGCTTGGACCCTCGTGAGGGTCTTGATTTGTTGCTGTTGAAACTGGGTTGTACCGGGCTGCTGATGTAGCCACACCGTGGGCCGCATGCAGGCATGTATGGGTACCCCTGTTCCCAGGACGTCGACAGTAGCCCCCGGGCCCAAGGCGTGCTCGGGCTTGGCTTCGAGGTGAAGACAAAGGGCAAGTGCGGAGCGCCGTAGGTCCCAACCACCTACGGCCTTGATCGACGCATGGCGATTGATGGGACGTGGGCGCCTCCGCTTCCCCATGCTGCCTCGGCAACCGTCCGACTTGACGAGACTCCACTACATGCAGAGGAAAATCGTCATTACATGCGATCGTGGTGGCCGGCGGTTGGCCTCCCCCTTGCTCATCTCTATCTTATCACAGTCCACTACTTCCTCCTATTGCTCCCTCCATCTTGCTAACTTGCCCAAACACCCATGGCGTCGATCAGGAGATTTTCCACAACGGAGAAAGAAAATACCCCCCTCATGGAGCCTGAACCGCTTCCACCAAAAAAGAGGTCCCGGTGCCCTCGCGACGTTGGGGTGAGGCAGGAAGTGACGCGGCCCTGGGATGAGCGGCCACCCCCTGGCTTCCCACTCCCCTTGCACGCTCGGGCGCCCGTCCTGGGACAAAGTGGCAGTGCTCCACGCCCTACGAGTCGCGGTCTCGGGGACCAGGCTGGGGCTGCGCGGCCGTCAGCCCTATGAACCCACACCGAATCCTCATTGCGTGAGTTTGTGATGTGGGAGCCGATGCCACCGCGCACGTGGATCCGGTTCCCGTAGTTCTTCACCGAAGAGATGCCGCTTAGGGGGCCGCTCGAGCTGTGGCTGCAGCATGCCGGGTGCTACAATCTGGCCACTGGGGCGGAGGTTGTGGTCGTCTCCCCCGGGAAGATCTTCATGACTCGTGGATGGGATGAGGTCGCCCGCGCCTAGCGCGCGGAGGGGGCCCTCGCCATCCACTTCGAGTATGACGGGACCTCCATGCTATACTTCAAGGTCTTTGACGATGAAGTCCACCACCTAGAGTGTTACCCCGGAGGAGATCGTCAGCATGGTGAGGCGATGGGCACAGGGCTTGCCATTGGTCTTGCCGACAGCTACTCCTATAGCAGCGACGACTCCTTTTCGTCCAGCGACTCTCCCGAGCCTAGCAAGCCTCCGGAGTCGAGTGACGATAGCTACGTGCCCCTGAGATCTCGTCGTGCCAGAGCGCCGTGGCGACATCCATCCGACACGAACGGTGATCTGGATGGGGTTGGCATCGGACTCACGTGGCCCACTATTGATGATGGCGTCAGCGGTGGTGCCCGTAGTCAGGGCTCCTCGAAGTTGTTCTCCTTTTGTTCCCTGCGAGGAGTCGAAACAAACCCCATGGGGTTATGTAAAAACATGTAATGCTTTCGTTCCATCGTTTATTGTTCTTGACATGAGATTGCGGCTGCGTGTCTTGCTTAGGCATCACTCCCCCTTTTCGTTCTCGCGGTAGCTTTAGCGCTCTAAGCCGTCAGGTCCCTGTCCCCAGGCAGGCTTCAGCCATCGCTGGTATGCCAGGTTGCCATGCTATGGTCAAGGCCAGGAGGTGAGCGGCCTGAGGTCCGGTAAGAGCTGCCAAGGCGCGATGCTCAGGAGGTCCCCTTTGGCGTGCAAGCCGCTCCCTTGAGGCCAAAAAGGAAACCAGTACTGCCAGAGCGAGTTTATGAGAGTGGAGGACTTCATACAAAGAGATTCACTTCATTATGCATGGGTGACTTATCTATTTGGCAAGCGGGTGCTGATTCCACGCATAACGCCTGATTCGTGTGTCAACGACAATGCTACTAGGTAGGGCCACACCGGTCTCCCCTTTCCTCGCTCATCCCAATGGTCTGTGTCCTCGGGTCCCGACCCTCGAGCGAGGCTCAGCCGGCGCTCGTATGCCAGGTCGCGATGCCATGGTCAAGGCCAGTGGGTGAGGGATGGAGAGTCAGTAAGTGCTCTTGGGGCGCGATGCTCAGGAACCCCCCCTTTAACGCGCAAGTGAATCGCGTGGCAAAGGGTCGGCCGACGGGGCCGCTTGTAGTTGAGCTCCGAAGATTCCTGCGGGTTAGTCCAAGAGGAGAGCATTACTCATAATCGCATTCTCTATCCGCTACCGATCCTTCTGCAAGAAGATGAAGGCACTAAGGATCTGTTTAGGTGACGTGTGCGGAGCGTGCTGCGAGCCAGAGCTTGATCTCATAGGTTTATCAGCGTTGCAAGGACGGACCCAAGCACAAGCGCTATGCCAGCATGTGTAGCCCCCGTTGCGGGAGGAGCGAGAGACCGGACAGCAATGCAGGGAGCCGCGAACGGCGTCAGGCAAGCAGGTGATAACATAAATCATCTTGTGGAATGAGGTAAAGCTAGTCCAGATAGATGCAAGAATGATACATGCCACAGGGATGGACCCTACATGGCCTCAGGATGATGCAGCCCGAGGGGCGCCCCCAACAAGGTAAATCAAAGATGCAAAAGGCTACGTGCCGCAGGGATAGGCCCATGCGACCGGGGAATAATGCAGCCCGAGGGGCGCCCCCAACTAAATAAACTAGAAAATGTCACCTGGTGCCATCGCTGAACATGTGTCGAAGTAGCTGAAGATGCATGCTGAAGAGGCTGCTCCTCATGAGTCGTCTGGGTCCTGAACCTTGGGAGGCTCGCGAAGAACCGTTGCCACCTCCGCCAGGACCGCGTGGTACCTGGCGTCCTGAGCAGCCATGACGCTTCGCAGGCGAAGCTGGAAGGCGACAGCTGCAAACGTAACTGTGAGGTGGGCCCTCACACCGACCAGCGCATTAAGGCCAGAAGCACTCCTGAGATGCGGCTCTATTGAGCCCTGGGATGTTGACGCGGACGCGCAGCTCTTTGTCCTCGCTATGACAAGGGGCCATGCCAGGTGGTAGGCGATGGTCACCACGCATGGCTCTAGCCTCTTGAAGCTCCTCGGTCATCTTGCTGATGAACTCCTGAGCACCTGGCACCCTGTGCCTAGTTCCCTCGTGAGGGAAGCGTGTGATGAAATATGCCTCCATGTGGTACCCGAGCTCCTCCATCATGACGTTGGACAAGTCAGAGGCTCTCCACAAGAGAGCCCCTGAGCCCAGCCTAAGGAGGGCGTCGGGCACGCCTTCCTATGCACGAGACGGAGGGGCCCCATCCGTGGGCACAGATCCTGAGGTGGTGCCACTAGAGACACCACTCTCCTGAGGTTCTTGGCGGAGTAGCTGCTTCTTCTTCTTGGGAATAGCCTCAGAAGGGTAGATGGCGCCTTCGTTGTCTTGGTCTTCAATCGCCACAGCCTGATAGGCGCGCTCGAGGGAGCACACCGCGTCCGTCTCCTCGCAGGAGATCGTGATGATGTCGCGGTTCCCTTGCATCTTGAGGACATTGTAGCCATGGTGGGTCACTGCCATGAACTTGCCCAGGGCTGGATACCCAAGGATGGTGTTGTACGGGAGGTGGATGTGAGCGACATCGAAGTCGATGAGCTCGGTGTAGTAGTTGTCGCACTGGTCGAAGGTGACAGGGAGGCGGATCTGCCCTATTGGGGTGGTGGAGCCGTCGGTCACTCCTCAGAAGGGCTTGGTGCGTTCAGCTGATCATACGGCACTTGGAGGCGGTCGAACGTCTCGATGGAAAGAACATTGAGCCCTGCACCACCATCGATGAGGGTCTTGGTTACAAGGACATTGCTGATGACGGGCGAGCAAAGCATCAGGATGGCGCCGGCAGTTGCCGCGCACTTTAGCTGGTCGGACGAGCTGAAGGTGATGGTGCACTTGGACCACCTGAGCGGACGTGTGGCCTCAAGCCTATGGAGGGCCGTGTTAAACTCATGAGTAAACTGCTTGAAGATGCGGTGGGAGGCTGGGGCCTGAGCGCCACCCAAGATGCCGGTGATGGCGCGAGGCTCCTGGAAGCCCCTAGCCCCCTCGTACTGGTGGTGGTTGTCGTTCCTACTTGGAGGTGGTGGAAGTGGAGGGAGGTCGGCATTGCCCTGAGTACGGTCCTCACGAGGCTGGTCTCTCCAGGCGCCCTCGTGAGGCTGCTCGCGCCCCTCCTAGCGGGAGCCACGGTTGTCCCAACGTCCTCCACTTCTGCCTCCTCCGTGGCCGTAGCCTTGACCATTGAGCTCGGGGCGTCGACCGAGGCATCTGTCGTCGATGGCCCTGAGCTCCTGACAGTCATTAGTGTTGTGGCTGTGCATGTTGTGGAAGACACAAAATGGACAACTGGTCTTGGACGACTCTAGGTGATCGCAGCCGCGATTCATCTCCGATTCAGCAGCAAGCACGGAAGCCCCCTTGCGCTTCACATCCCTGGCCTTGGCCTTCTTGTCTTCTGGGTCGGCCGCTGGGAGCTCGACGAGGGAGAGGCGCCCCTCCTTAGCTCTTGTGCACCTGGTAGCCATGTTGAACATCTCTAGAGCCATGCACAGGTCCACGTGGATGGCGAGCTCCTCTTTCATCATGACGTCGCGGACGCCATCAAAGAATGCCGAGATGATGGCTTCGCCAGAAACCTTGGGGATCTGAGACAAACGCTGTTGAACCGCTGGATGTACTTCTGTAGGGTCTCCCTAGGCTACTGCTTGATGCGCCGTAGGTCACCAGCAGTAGGTGGGCAGTTGCATGTGCCCTGCAAATTGGCAACGAAATGCTCGCGCATCTCCCCAAGGAGGAAATCGATTCCGCGGGCAGATTCATGAGACATGAGCGCGCGCCATCCTTCAGGGCCATGGGGAACTAGTTTGGCATGACCTTTTCGTCACTGTTGTCCGCCTCGATGCTGAGTTCGTCACTGGAACTCCGCAGGTTTGGGGTTGTTGTCATAAAGCGGAGGCAGCTCAGGCTTGAACTTGCATGGCCAGACGATGCTGCGTAGCACAAGGGTGAAGGCGTGGGAACCCGTTGTGGTCGCCGAAGAACGTCGTGGAGGTGGAGCCTGATCTTCGTGCCCATGCGCTATCACTGCAGGCGGCGCGCGGTCTTGATGTGGCGGTGGAGGGAGTGCTAGAGCACCTTCTTAAGGCCGTTGGACCTCCTGGCAGCTTTCTTCTTCATGCATGGGCGCCCGGCGCGGAGGTTGACACCGCTGGGCCGCGCGTCTTGTGCCGCGGGCGATGTCCTGACGGGGAGGTGGCAGAGGCGCTCCATGGGCTACGTCGCCTGCAGCAGGCGGCAGACGAGGCAGCGAGAGGGACGATGCAGGCAAGCCCCCAACTGCGCTGACTAGCTCGGCAATGCGGTCCCGCCAGTCTTCATAGAGGTTGTTGACGGGCCGGTAGTGCAGGAGCTCACACGCCATGAGCAACACAGCCTGTGCGTTTGCCAGACCGTGACGAGCGTGGGACGATGAGCCGGCTGGAGTCAGCGACGGGGTGGCGGTGCGTCTGTCCCGCTGCACGGAGGGGTGCTTCGACGAAGCTTGCTGCTCGTGCACCGTCGGACCAGTGATGCCATTAGCGGCAGATGATGGAGAGCGACGGGGAGGCCCGCTGACGGCCACCGTCTAGGCGACACACACGGCGAAAGCGGCACGACGCTCAGCACGGGCTTGGCGAGCATCAGCCATGGAGACGGTGGTGCGGCGGTGAGTCGATCAACGGAAGAGAAGCTTCGACACACCCCTACATGGTGCGCTAAATATTGGATGCTGGGCTTCGCAGACCCTTGAGAGGTTCGAACACTGGGGTGCATACGAAGAACTCCCTCTTCTCAACCTGCTGGCCCAATGATTCCATAGCCTAGCTCAACGAACCCAAGGGACAATAGACACAGCGGTTTATCCTGGTTCGGCCCACCTTAAAGTGTAATACCCTACTTTAGCTTTGTGGTGGATTGCCTCGAGGGGCTGAGGATGAACTAGTACAGTGGTTGAATAGCCTCCGGAGGTGAGGTATTCTCGAGCTCGATGAGCTGGTGGGTGTGAGGATGGTATGAATGATCCAATCCGTCTCTCGGGTGGTGGCTAAGTCCTATTTATAGTGGCCTTGGCCCTCTCCCCTAATGTAGGCGGGAAGGTATCCCACAACGGCCAAATTCAAATGGAGACAACTAGTACAAGTTATCCTGACAAAAGTAGTACCCGGTCCGGGACTTATAACCGGAGACAAATCCGGAGTTCCATTGACGCAAATATTGTGGGGGTGCCGAGTCCGTGTGCGGCTCCAACACCACGGACTCTGTGGCCTCGGATGGCACGATCTGCTCCGGTTCTAAGGCGTTTGTAGCAACAGGGACCATCTTCTGGATGTGATCCGATGATAGATTTAAGTCATGTTCATTGGGGCGAGGGGGAGCGATTGCTGCGGTCTCAAATCCATTGAAGAGCAAGTCTCCACGAATATCCGCGACGTAGTTCAAGCTTACAAATCTGACTTGGTGGCCAAGGGCGTAGCTATCGATCTACTCCAGGTGGCCAAGCGAGTTGGCCCGCAGTACAAAGCCGCCGAACACGAAAATCTGTCCGGGGAGGAAGGTTTCTCCTTGGAAAGCGTCGCTATAGATGACTGAAGGGGCCATCGAACCTTTCATCGACGACACAGTTGAACTCTCAATGAAAGCACCAATGTCGGTGTCAAAACCGGTGGATCTCGGGTAGGGGGTCCCGAACTGTGCGTCTAGGATCGATGATAACAGGAGACGGAGGACACGAAGTTTACCCAGGTTCGGGCCCTCTCTATGGAGGTAATACCCTACGTGCTGCTTGATTTATCTCGATGAATCTGAGTGTTACTAGAGTTGCTCTACCACGAGATCGTAATGGCTAAACCCTAAAATCCTAGCTTGTATGACTATGGTAATGAGTATGTCCTTTCCGGACTAACCCCTCCGGTTTATATAGACACCGGGGGGATCTAGGGTTTACATAGAGTCGGTTACATAAGAAGGAATCTTCATAATCGGTTGCCAAGATTGCCTTCCACTTCAAGGAGAATACAACCCAGACACAGGTACGGTCTTTGGCCTTCATGTCTTCGCAGCCCATTAGTCCGACCCAGGGATAACTGGACGGACGCCCGAGGACCCCTTAGTCTAGGACTCCCTCACCCACTAATTTGGATTTCAAGGAATTTAATTATGATAATTGTTCTTTAGTAGATTGTGTTTCCTTATTGCAATCCATGTGGAATTCTCCTCATGCTTATAATCAAAATAAAGCTTTTACTAAACATATCATTGATGCTATGATGCAATCTTTTGAAGAAAAGCTTGAATTAGAAGTTTCTATCCCTAGAAAACTTTATGATGAGTGGGAACCTAATATCAATATTAAGATTAAAGATTATGAGTGCCATGCTTTGTGTGATTTGGGTGCTAGCGTTTCCATGATTCCAAAAACATTAAGTGATGTGTTAGGTTTTCATGAATTTGATGATTGTTCTTTAAATTTGCGTCTTGCGGATTCCACTATTAAAAACCCTATGGGAAGGATTAATGATGTTCTTATTGTTTCAAATAGGAATTATGTGCCCGCAGATTTCATTGTTCTTGATATTGATTGCAATCCTACATGTCCTATTTAGAACGATTGGTGCAATTATTAATATGAAAGAAGGAAACATTAGATTTCAATTTCTGTTAAGGAAGGGCAGGGAACACTTCCATAGAAAGAAAATTAAATTGACATCTGAATCTATTATGAGAGCTACTTATGGATTGCATACCAAATATGACAATACCTAGTTCTATTTGTGTTTTTATGCCTAGCTAAGGGCGTTACAGAATAGCGCTTGTTGGGAGGCAACCCTACTTTATTTTTTGTTCTTTTATTTTTGTTTATGTTTTGCAATAAATAATTCATCTGGCCTCTGGTTAGATGTGGTTTTTTGTTTTAATTAGTGTTTGTGCCAAGTAAGACCTTTGGGATGGCTTACGGTGATAGTTGATTTGACCTTGCTGAAAAACAGAAACTTTTACACTGAGGAAAAAAATACTTATTCTTTTTGCAGAAGATTAATAAACAAATTTCCCAAGTTGTCCTAATTCTTCAGAATTTTTGGTGTTACAGAAGTATTCGAGAGTTACACATTACTACAGGCTGTTTTGTTTTTGACAGATTCTGTTTTCTATGTGTTGTTTGCTTATTTTGATGAATCTATGGTTAGTATCGGGGGGTATGAACCATGGAAAAGTTAGATTACATTATATATTACACCAATATTAATAAAGAACGAGTTCACAACAGTAACAAAAGTGGTGATTTATTTTCTTATACTAATGGAGCTTATGAGATTTTCTGTTGAGTTTTGTGTTGTGAAGTTTTCATGTATTGGGTAAGGATTTGATTGACTATGGAATAAGGAGTGGCAAGAGCCTAAGCTTGGGGATGCCCAAGGCACTCCAAGATAATATTCAAGGAAAACCAAGAGCCTAAGCTCCGGGATGCCTCGGAAGGCATCCTCTCTTTCGTCTTTGTTTATCGGTAACTTTACTTGAAGCTATATTCTTTTTCACCACATTATATGTGTTTTGCTTGGAGCGTCTTGTATGATATTAGTATTTACTTTTTAGTTTGCGACAATCATCCTTTCTGTACACACCTTTTGAGAGGGACACACATGAGTCATGATTTATTAGAATACTCTATGTGCTTCACTTATATCTTTTTAGCTAGGCAATTTTGCTCTAGTGCTTCACTTATATCTTTTTAGAGCACGACGGTGGCTTTACTTTGTAGAAATTATTGAACTCTCATGCGTCACTTATATTATTTTGAGAGTCCCTAAGCAGCATCGTAATATTCTTTGGTTATGAATTTAGTCCTAATATGATAGACATCCAAGAGGGATATAATAAAAACTTTCATATATAGTGCATTGAATACTATGAGAAGTTTGATTCCTTATGATTGTTTTGAGATATGGAGATGGTGATATTAGAGTCATGCTAGCGAGTAATTGTGTATTTGTGAAGTACTTGTTTTATGGTTTGCAAGTCCCGTAGCATGCATGTATGGTGAACGTTATGTAATGAAGTTGGAGCATGAGGTATTTTTTGATTCTCTTCCTTATGAGTGGCGGTCGGGGATGAGCTATGGTATTTTCCTACAAATCTCCCCCTAGGAGCATGCGCGTAGTACTTTTTTTCGGTGACTAATAGATTTTTGCAATAAGTATGTGAGTTCTTTATGACTAATACTGAGTCCATGGATTATACGTACTCTCACCCTTCCACCATTGCTTGCCTCTCTAGTACCGCACAACATTCGCCGGTACCATACACCCACCATATACCTTCCTCAAAACAGCCACCATAACTACCTATTATGGCATTTCCATAACTATGCTGAGTTATATTGCCTTGTAACTTTCCACCGTTCTGTTTTATTATGACACATTTCATCATTGTCATATTGCTTTGGATGATCATGTAGTTGACATTGTATTTGTGGCAAAGCCACCATTCATAATTATTTCATACATGTCGCTCTCGAGTCATTGCACATCCTGGTACACCACCGGAGGCATTCATATAGAGTCATGTTTTGTTCTAAGTATCGTGTTGAAATTCTTGAGTTGTAAGTAAATAAAAGTGCGATGACCTTCATTATTAGAGCATTGTCCCATTTGATGAAAAAAATTAACGGGAGGCCAAAGAAGACAAACAAAAAACAAAAAGAGAGAGAGAAAAAAGAGAGCAAAAGAGAGAAGAGGCAATGTTACTATCCTTTTTCCACACATGTGCATCAAAGTAGCACCATGATCTTCATGATAGAGAGTCTCCTATGTTGTCACTTTCATATACTAGTGGGAATTTTTCATTATAGAACCTTTCTTGTATATTCCAATGATGGGCTTCCTCAGATTGCCCTAGGTCTTCATGAGCAAGCAAGTTGGATGCACACCCACTTAGTTTTCTTTTGAGCTTTCATAAACTTATAGCTCTAGTGCATACGTTGCACGGCAATCCCTACTCACTCAAATTGATATCTATTGATGGGCATCTCCATAGCCCGCTGATATGCCTAGTTGATGTGATACTATCTCCTTCTTATTGTCTTTTCCACAACCACCATATTCTATTCCACCTATAGTGCTATATCCATGGCTCACGCTCATGTATTGCGTGAAAGTTGAAAAGGTTTGAACACCAAAAGTTTGAAACAATTGCTTGGCTTGTCATCGGGGTTGTGCATGATTTGAATATTTTGTGTGATGAAGATGGAGCATAGCCGGACTATATGATTTTTTAGGGATAAGCTTTCTTTGGCCATGTTATTTTGAGCAGACATAATTGCCTTGTTAGTATGCTTGAATTATCGTTTTTATGTCAATATTAAACTTTTGTATTCAATCTTATGGATCTCAACATTCATGCCACAATAAAGAAAAATTACATGGATAAATATGTTAGGTAGCATTCCACATCAAAAGTTTTGTTTTTATCATTTACCTACTCGAGGACGAGCAGCAATTAAGCTTGGGGATGCTTGATACGTCTCCAACGTATCTATAATTTTTTATTATTCCACGCTATTATATTATTTGTTTGGATGTTTTATATGCATTATTATGCTATTTTATATTATTTTTGGGACTAACCTATTAACCTAGAGCCAAGTGCCAATGCCAGTTTCTGTTTTTTCCTTGTTTTTGAAGTTCGCAGAAAAGGAATACCAAACGGAATAAAACCTTCGCAATGATTTTTCTTGGACCAGAAGACACCCAGGAGACTTGGAGTGCAAGTCAGAAGAGCCACGAGGCGGCCATAAGGGTGGAGGACGTGCCTAGGGAGTAGGGCACGCCCTCTGCCTTGTGGCCCCCTATGACTCCTTGACCTAGATCTTCCTCCTATATATTCACATATATTCCCAAACCACTAGAAGCATCCATGAAAACACTTTTCCACCACCGCAACCTTCCGTTCCTGTGAGATCCCATCTTGGGGCCTTTTCTGACATCCTTCCAAAGGGGTATTCGATCACAGAGGGCTTCTATATCAACTCTATTGCCTTTTCGATGTAGCATGAGTAGTTTACCTAAGACCTATGGGTCCATAGCTAGTATCTAGATGGCTTCTTCTCTCTCTTTGATTCTCAATACCATGTTCTCCTCAATATTCTTGGAGATCTATCTGATGTAATATGCTTTTGCGGTGTGTTTGTCGAGATCTGATGAATTGTGGATTTATGATCAGCTTATCTATGAATATTATTTGAATCTTCTCTGAAATCTTTTATGCATGATTTGATATCTTTGTAATTCTCTTTGAACTATCGGTTTAGTTTGGCTAACTAGATTGGTTTTTCCTGCAATGGGAGAAGTGCTTAGCTTTGTGTTCAATCTTGAAGTGTCCTTTCCAAGTGACGATAGGGGCAGCAAGGCACATATTGTATTGTTCCCATCAAGGATAAAAAGATGCGTTTACATCATATTTATTGAGTTTATTCCTCTACATCATGTCATCTTACTTAATGTGTTACTCTGTTCTTCATGAACTTATTACTCTAGATGCAGGCAGGTGTTGGTCGATGTGTGGAGTAATAGTAGTAGATGCATAATCGTTTCGGTCTACTTGGCAAGGACGTGATGACTATATTTCATAATCATTGCCTTAGATATCGTCATAACTTTGCGCTTTTCTATCAATTGCTCGGTAGTAATTTGTTCACCCACCATATTATTTGCTATCTTGAGAGAAGCCTCTAGTGAAACCTATGGCCCCCAGGTCTATTTTCCATCATATTAGTTTCTGATCTACTATTTTGCAATCTTTTACTTTTCGATCTATGAACACAAAAACCAAAAAATATTTACTTTATCTTTTGTTTAGTTTTATCTATCTCTCTAAGATCTCACTTTTGCATGTGACCGTGAAGGGATTGACAACCCCTTTATCACATTGGGTGCAAGTTGTTTGATTGTTTGTGCAGGTATTTGTGGTTTGTGCATTGTCTGCTACTGGATTGATACCTTGGTTCTCTAACTGAGGGAAATAGTTAGCTCTACTTTGCTGCATCATACTTCCTTATTTCATGTTTTGTGCCACAGGATGATCATCGCTATGATCTGGAATCTTGGGCTTGAGCTTTCTGAGCACTTATGGCTCTTCTTCTTCTTGAGCTTCAGGCACTGGGCCTTGTTCTCTTTAGCAGCAGAAATATTCCTTGTTGATCTCTTAGGTGCAGTTGTCTTGAGTGCTTGAGCTTGAGCTGAAGGCTTGGGGCGGACTTGGGCTTAGATGGAGCAAACCTAGTCCCTATGGTATCCCCCATAAGCTTTTGATTCTTTGCAGGAGGTGCAACATGATCTTCCTCCTCCTCATATTCTTCATTAGAATCTCTCATCATAGAAGGTTTACCAATGACTTTGGCAATAGTCTTTCTGACCCTTTCCTTCCTTTTCTTTCCTCCAGCACCCTCTTCCTCTTTTGGTTCAAGAGCAAATTCCATGGTTTCTTGAGTTGAGACTCTAGCTTTTGACATTGCAGCTCTTTTGGCAGGAGCTTTCTTATGCATTCCAGGCTTGGTTGCAGCAACAACATACTCCTTCTTGAGTACCTTCTTCTTGGAGGTGACTTCCTCCTCAACCACAAAATCTTCATCCTCAGATTCAGATGTCCTTTTCTTCCTATGCCTAGTAGCTGCCTTAGGCAAATTGCTGGGAGTGCTCCTCCTCCCATCATTGAGGTTGAGCTGCTCTTCAAACCTGTGTTGATTGTCACTACCCTCTAAAATAGGTACAACTGACCCTGTGAATAGTGGGTGTACATAGAGTAGATGAGCATCACAAAGTGCAACTTATTTTGCAAAAATATTGGGACAAAAACTTAACTTTAGTTTTTTATAGAAGATAATTTGGTCAAACCGAGACATAATTCTGTGACTCCGAGATGCTAGGGTTTCATGGAGAAAGTGATTTCGGTCTCACCGATCAGTACACTTCGGTCAGACCGATTTGTACTTGTGCAATGGTTAGGGCCAATCGGTGTGAACGAGATCCTCAGATCGGCCGAGATGGATTGGACGGAAACCTAACCCTAAGTTTTTGCATCAAATCTATTCTAAGGAATTGTCTGGTGGATTAATTGATCTCATACATGGGAAGAACAAATGGCAATGAACTTTGTGCAAGAATCAGAGTAATGGAAAGCACAAAGGGTCAAATCTGTACCCTAACTTGGCGACGGACTTGCTACAGTAGCAACGGCGGTGAGGATTCCATTGACGACGGCGGAGACTAGTGGCAGAAGGTCACTGGCGACGACATCGACGATCCAGAGACCAAGGGGGGTGGCAGTGCAAGGAGGCATGATCGAGTGGTTGGAAGGAGTTTCCAAAATTTCAACCCATGGTATATATACCCAGTCGCTGTCAATCTGACTAATTGGAATGACTCGGTGGCACCGAGATGCAAAATAGTAGTTGGTGCAACTCGGTGTGACCGAATTGTTCTAATCGGTTGCATCGAGATAAAAACCTAGATCACCTTAATGATTTCGGTGAGACTGAATAGGAGTGAGTTGGTCTGACCAAAAGGCATTAAGAGATTTTGGAAATTAAGCCTTTGTAGGATGAGTGGCTCCAAGTGCTCCTCACCCGGAGGGTTCACATTTGACTTGTTCAAACTTTGTGATGTAGCATGAATAGAGTTTGAGATGAGAAAAAGCATAGATAGCAAGAGGGAGTACTCAGGAATTCTTGTCCATCCATTTCGTAGAAGAAAAAGGCAAACAATAAAAACAATAGATGGTTGTTCTTGAATCAAGAAAATTATGCAACCAACATGCTCACACCACAAGATAGAAAATAAATCTTGTGGCAAAGCATGCACATACACTCTAGAATCTATCAAGCAATTGGCGATGACTAGGTCATCTATATATGACTATATTGACTAAGGAGTCAAATGAGAACATTTGATCGTTGGTCATACTCATCGCTTAAGCACAAGTGGGGTTATCACTTTTACAAAAAGCATTGCTGTGTTTAGATCATTTCAGTTTCTTTCAATTAATTTTTAGAGCAAAGCTTCCCCTAGATGTGGTATCCCCCTTAGAGCGATGAACTAACCTTGGGTTTTGTCGATGATGACTTCATGTAGGTGTTCAAGATGTGGATGCTCAATGTTGATGTAAATGATTTGGAGCAATCCATAGGAGTGAGTTGCACTTTCAATACCTACATCGGTTACTCCCACAAGGAACATACAAGGATATCCATATACATAGAGTGAAGCACACTTATGATGATGTCCATGAAAGTATTAGGTTACCTTGTCCCTTGTCTTACCAACAAGAGGGTTTGTTACTCCATGAATTAGTGCAAGATATGGAAGTTGAATGCAATTGTCCTTGCGAAAATGAATATGAGTGATGTATGTTGGCGGAGTCACCCTCAAGAACTCTCTTGTTCTTTGGGATCCACGTCAACTTGATGGGAATCCTTGGAGTAGTAGTCATACTTGATGAAGTTGAACTTTATGTAGTCTTGGGAACCCACTTGACCAAGGCCTTAGGAGCTTCTTCGAATGAATCAATATCTTCTTGAAGCTTGTCCTTGCCTTTTAATTGTGGTCTTGTGGTGGAAGATCATCTTGAGAGTGTGCTCCCTTGAAAGAATTGGGGTCATACTTCTCTTTTTGAGAAACAAACTTTGTCTTGGGATATTGATCTTCTTCCCACTCAAATCCATTCGCATTGAACTTTTGTTCAAAACCAACACCTTGATTCTTCTAGTGCCTTCCTTGCTTGGTCACAATTTCCTCAAATTTCTTACTTCTGACAAGGCTCTTGTAAACACCTTTCTCTATAATTCCCTACAATAAGCTATTTTCTTGCTCAAGTTTAACTTGGCTAATAGAATCATTAGTGGAATCAAAAGAACTACTAGAAGCAAGAATATTTGATTTAGCATGGTTATTATTACTAATATAGGAAGAATCCTTCTTGTTCTTATTGCTAGATTTTACTTGTAGCATATAAGTAGACAAGACTAAATGCTTGGTATGAAAGAAGAAATCTTCATTTGAAGATCGTCATTGATTTCTTTTATGAACCCATGCTCTTGCTCTAAATTTAGCTTCTCGAAGCATACCTTCTCTTGAGTTCTTGGGAGCTCTCTATGATCCTCTAGAGTTGTTTCATGAGCCAACTTAAGAGTGTTTAGCTCTTTAGTTAGACGCTCAATATCCTTCTTATCATTGTCATTCATTTCATTTTGATTAGCATGATTAATAGCAATTACATCATAGTTTCCCTCAATAGTGTTGTCAACAAGTAAATCATCATTACCTAGCAAATCATCTTCATCACTATTGAAATAAAAAAAATTTGGGGTGTGATACCTTAGGGCCTTTAGCCATGAAGCATCTTCCAATTCCTTCATTTGGTGAGTCAAATATGTCGTAGGAGTTGGATGACAAAAGTGCAAGACCGGCAACACCTTCATCTTGAGTATATTCAGAGTCAGAGTGATAACTTCTCTCGGAGTAGTTATCAGAGTCTGAACCGAATACCCATTCACGAACGTGAGCTAGATGTCTTCGTCTTGTCTAGCTCGTTGATGACTTGTCCTTCCTTTCCGAATCCTTGCTTCTACGAGAGGTTCTTCGTTCATAACGATCATCTCTACTCCTTCTCTCTCTTGGTGGTGATTCACCTCTTTTACTTCTCCTCTTAGGTGAATCTTCACTTCTCTTCTCTTGTAGGGAGTCGTACACTCATTGGAGTAGTGTCCGATTATTCCACAATTCTAGCAATTACCATCACGACTAGAAGATCTTTTGTCATTGTAGGACCTTGACTTGGAACTTCTCTCTTTTCTTCTCCTCTTGTAGAACTTGTTGAAGTTCTTCACCATGAAGCTCAATTCTCCGTTGAAGACTTGTTTCTCGCTTGATGTTGTGGGAGCATCAAATGAAGCTTTGTAAGCACCACTTGACTTGTTGTGGAGCTCTTCCTTATCCTTTAGTGACATCTCATGAGCAACAATTCTACCAATGACTTCCGTTGGCTTGAGTTCTTTGTAATTGGTCATCATTTGGATCAAGGTGCACACGGTATACTATTTTCCATCCAAGTCTCTTAGGATCTTCTTGATGATGAATTTGTCGGTCATCTCTTCGCTTCCCAAGCTGGCAATCTCATTTGTGATGAGAGCAAGCCTAGAGTACATCGTAGGGACTATTTGATGTCTACTACACAACCTTCTTCTTGTAGATGTTGTTGGGTCTCCAAGTGCAGAGGTTTGTAGGACAGTAGAAAATTTCCCTCAAGTGGATGACCTAAGTTTTATCAATCCATAGGATGAAGATGGTCTCTCTCAAGCAACCCTGCAACCAAATAACAAAGAGTCTCTTGTGTCCCCAACACACCCAATACAATGGTAAATTCTATAGGTGCACTAGTTCGGCGAAGAGATAGTGATACAAGTGCAATATGGATGGTAGATATAGGTTTTTATAATCTGAAATTATAAAAACAGCAAGGTTACTAATGGTAAAAGTGAGCTAGAACGGTATTGCAATGCATTGCAACAAGGCCTAGGGTTCATACTTTCACTAGTGCAAGTTCTCTCAACAATAATAACATAATTGGATCATATAACTATCCCTCAACATGCAACAATGTGTCACTCCAAAGTCACTAATAGCGAAGAACAAACGAAGAGATTATTCTAGGGTACGAAACCACCTCAAAGTTATCCTTTCTGATCGATCTATTCAAGAGTCCGTAGTAAAATAACATGAAGCTATTCTTTCCGTTCAATCTATCATAGAGTTCATACTAGAATAACACATTAAGATACAAATCAACCAAAACCCTAATGTCACCTAGATACTCCAATGTCACCTAAAGTATCCGTCGGTATGATTATATGATACGCATCACACAATCTCAGATTCATCTATTCAACCAACACAAAGAACTTCAAAGAATGCCCCAAAGTTTCTACTAGAGAGTCAAGACGAAAACGTGTGCCAACCCCTATGCATAAGTTCACGAGGTCACGGAACTCGTAAGTTGATCACCAAAACATACATCAAGTGTATCATGTGATATCCCATTGTGACCACAGATAAGCACATGCAAGACATACATCAAGTGTTCTCAAATCCTTAAAGAATCAATCCGATAAGATTACTTCAAAGGGAAAACTCAATTCATCACTAGAGAGTAGAGGGGGAGAAACATCATAAGATCCAAATATAATAGCAAAGCTCGCGATACATCAAGATCGTACCACTTCAAGAACATGAGATAGAGAGAGAGAGTGAGATCAAACACATAGCTACCGGTACATACCCTCAGCCCCAAGGGTGAACTACTCCCTCCTCGTCATGGAGACTGCCGGGATGATGAAGATGGCCATCGGAGAGGGATTCCCCCCCTCTGGCATGGTGCCAGAACGGGTCTAGATTGGTTTTCGATGGCTACGGAGGCTTCTGGCGGCTAAACTCCCGATCTATTATGTTCCTCGATGTTTTTAGGGTATATGGACATATATAGGCGAAAGAAGTCGGTCAGGGGAGCCACGAGGGGCCCACGAGGGTGGGGGCGTGCCCAGGGGGCAGGCGCCCGTCCCTGCCTCGTAGCCACCTCGAAGCTTCCTTGACTTCAACTCCAAGTCTCCTAGATCTTGTTCATTCCAAAAATCACGCTCCCGAAGGTTTCATTCCGTTTGGACTCCATTTGATCTTCCTTTTCTCTGAAACACTGAAACAAGGGGAAAACAGAAACTGGCACTGGGCTCTGGGTTAATAGGTTAGTCCCAAAAAATAATATAAAAGTTTTTAATAAAGCCCATAAACATCCAAAACAGATAATATAATAGCATGGAACAATAAAAAATTATAGATACGTTGGAGACGTATCACTACTTCACCGTCCTTCATTTTGAACTTGTCAAGTTGAATTTGAAGCACATCCAATTTGGATTCCTTGATTGACTCAGTACCTTCGTGCATATCAATCAAAGTATCCCAAATTTCCTTTGCATTCTCAAGGCGGCTGATTTTGTTGAAGTCTTCGGGGCACAATCCATTGAAGAGTATATTGCAAGCTTGAGCATTGTATTACAACATTTTCAATTCTTCCGCGGACGCTTCACGATACAGTTCTCTTCCATCCTTGAAGTATTTATCTTGCAAGCCAATACGCACAATAGCCCAAATGATGGGGTTATGACCAAGAATATGCATTTTCATCTTATGTTTCCAACTGGCAAAATTAGGACAATCAAAGTAAGGACCTCTATGGTGCTAATTTCCCTCACTAGACGCAATGCTCTCCTAGGTTTTGAAACCAAGGCTATGATCACCAAAGTTATGGAAATCAAGACAAATGGTGACCAAAGCTTTGATACCACTTGTAGGATCAAAAGTAGGTCTAGAGGGGGGCGTGATTAAACTACTTGACCAAGTAAAAATCTAACCTTTTCCCAACTATAATTGTTGGTAGATTTTAGAAACTAGCACAATTCAAGCAATCAACCTATACATGCAATTCTAATAGTGTAGAAGAGGAAAGTAAGACATTGCATATGAAGGTAAAGGGAAGTGTTTGGAGAAGGCAAACACAATGTAGACACGGAGATTTTTGGCATGGTTCCGATAGGTGGTGCTATCGTACGTCGACGTTGATGGAGAGCTGAACCCACGAAGGGTAATGGTTGCGCGATTCCATGGAGGGCTCCACCCATGAAGTGTCCACATAGAAGCAACCTTGTCTATCCCACCATGGATATCGCCCACAAAGGACTTGCCTCACTCAGGTAGATTTTCACGAAGTAGGCGATCTCCTTTCCCTTACAAACTTGTTGGTTCAATTCCACAATCTTTTCAGAGGCGGCCAAGCGACACCTAACTAATCTAGGAGACACCACTCTCCAAAAGGTAATATATTGTGTGTTGATGATGAACTCATTGCTTTTGTGCTTCAAATGATGGTCTCCCCAATACTCAACTCTCTTTCACAAATTTTGCTATGGTGGGAAGATGGTTTGAGTGGAAAGCAACTTGGGAAAGGCTAGAGATCAAGATTCTTGTTGTAGGATTGGAATGTCTTGGTCTCGACACATGAGTAGGTGGTTCTCTCTCAGAAAATGAGTAGTGGAAGTTAGGCATGTTCTGATGGCTCTCTCACATATGGAGAAGTGGGTGGAGGGGTATATATAGCCTCCACACAAAATCCAACCGTTACACACATTTGACCCAACTTGGTCGGACCGAATAGAAGAACTCGGTGAGACCGATTCAGTTCAAAATGTGAACATTAGGAATCTCGGTGGGACTGACTGGAACAACTCGGTGGGACCGATGTGCTAGACTTAGGGCAAAACCTCATCTAGGTGGCTCCGATTGCTTCAACTCGGTGAGAACAATTTTAGCAAGGAGTAAACAAAGAGTTGGTGAAGAAAACTCAGTGGGACTGATTGCACATTTTGGTGAGGCCAAAATAATTGCAACAGGAAACAGAGAATTTGCAAGGCCATCTCGGTGAGACCGAGATCCGTATTGGTGTAACCGAATTGCTAGGGTTTCTGGCAGTGGCTATATAAAATGAACTAGTTGGGGCCAGATGGAACATTTATGTGGGGCCGAGTTTTACTTTGAGTTTTCGACATATTTGGAAGATAAAGTGGCTGAGGGTTTAGGAGCAATATCACTAAGCACTTTGAGCAAGTAGACCATTAAGAAACACCTCATCTCCTTTTAATAGTATTGGCTTTCCTATGGACTTAATGTGATCTTCAATCACTAAAATATAAATGAGGAGTCCACATCTCTAGTGCATGCCATGCCAATCATTGAACTTTGTGAAATGTTAAACTTGAATGGCTATATGTTGTTATGAATTACCAAAACCACCCGGCAATTAATTGCACTTTCACTCGCCCAATGATGCCCAACAACACTCGTGACCAAGGCCTATGTGCTCCTGTCGGTGTATTAAACATGGATGTGTAATAGTGTCACTTATGCGCAGACAAGTAGTAGCTCCCACGCCAAGTTAAAGTCCTAGTAAAAAGATTCCAAGACAAAGGAAACAACTCTTCGAGAGATCGTGGAGCACATCAAGAAGAGCAAGATAAGTTACAAGATACAACGATCAAAGCAATCACTGCTGACAAGGTTAAGACCCAGGCAGGCCCCGCGACAAGAAGATCCCTGCTAACCACCAGCGTTCCACCTCACCAGCCAGCTGGTAGCTAATCGATGAGTGTTGAGCCTGCAGGTGGTCCGGTGGAGCTCGCCTGCACGTGTCATCTCGTTGGGGAGTAGATTACCTTTATCGTCACTCGTCCAAACGGCATGTGAAGCTAATAGGAGTTAGTTGGGAAAGCAGTATGTTGGCATTGTTGCTATCTAATCATCATGCAATGAACCATTTGCCACTATGGTAACCCCTTGAGCTATAAACCAAGGTCGAGGGCAACATTTACAAGGGTTCGAAGACATTCTAACTCTAGCATACGTACTTGTGTAGTAGCCCTCGCCATGCGTCTTGCCAGGGAGAGCACACCGTGTACTCATGCATACACTCATCCAGTACACCAAAGTAGGAGTAGGGTTTTATGCTTCTCAGCGGCCCAAACTTGGGTAAATATTGCTACATCCTCTATCGTCATGCTCTTTCCGTCGTGTGCAATCGCCTCACCGAACCACAAAGGGGTTAAGTGTAACACCCCGGATGTAACTTGCCATATTTGTAACACCGACTCTGCTATTTTCGGCTTTAAGCTATGAGATTCCCTTTGTGGTTGGGTTTTGTCTTTGTTTTGCATTTGTTCATGTCATGCTTTTCATATCATGTCATCATGTGCATCGCATTTGCATACGTGTTCGTCTCATGCATCCGGGCTTTTTCCCCATTGTCCATTTCGCAATCCGACACTCCCACATGCACCAGAAGCATCAGCGCCGCCGCCCACGGCTAATCCAGGAGCGCCACGTGTCCCATCCGCCGTCCTCTCCGCCGCCGGCCCGGCGAGCCCGGATCGGGCTTGCCCGGCCCATCGCCGCCACAGCGCCTCCGAGCCCGCGCCGTCCCCGAGCCGCGCCCGAGTGCCAGCGCCACCGCTCGGATCCCGCGACGGCCACTGCCTTCGCTGCGAGCTCCACCGGCGACCGCCCTTGCGCCGCTCGCGCCCACCGCGAGGCCCGCCGCCTCCGCCTCGCCGCCGCACCTCCATTCACTCCAGCGCCATCCCCAGCCTCCTCCGGCGAACCCCTCCTCATCCACATGTGCCGGCGACCACCCCTCCTACTCCGACGACGTCTTCCGGCGAACCTCGGTTCGTGAGCCGACGAACCCTAGATCTGTTCCGGAGGGGTATATTTCCACTAAGTCCTTGTTCACTGCCTCATAACTCCATGACCATAGCTCCGTTTCATGCAAATGTGATATCAAAATGTTCATTGTGAGATGCTCTTCATTTAATTCCATTATGGAATTCTTGTTTGAGTCCATCGTGATGCCCTAATCATTGATGCAAGAGTGCTATAAAATGTTTACTGATGCTACTTATCAGATTATGATGATTTGTCATTTTTGTCACATTTGTTGTGTGCATCATATGGGCATGAGCTCTATATGTGTTTGTATATATGCCATTCCATATTTACAGGGGTGATTGCCATGTATTTTTGTGATCAATGTGGTGACTAGCACAAGCATGCAAAGTAGCCCTCGTGATTTTGCTGATTATTCTTATGCCATGTAAACATGATGCTACAGTGAGATACATGCTTATTTTGAGATGCTTTAGTAAGGATGTTCTTGTCATGCAATGCCTTGTGGTGAGTGATTTGAGCTTGCAAAGATGCCTTCATAATTCTGTTTATGCCATGCTCTGTTTTGTGTTAAGTCTGAAACTGTTAATAAAACTTGCTATGTTTACATGGGTGCCATCATATCTTCTATGCCTTTTTGGCTCATGGTTAGTAAGGGACTTTTGTTCTATGCATTTATTATATTCATGCCATGCCTTGTATTGCCATGATATGTTCTTGTAGCATGTTGTTTTCTTGCTCTAAACATGGCTTCCTGATGTTATTTCTGGCATGTTAGTATTTTCACTAAGTCTGTGATGCTGATACCTTTTGCACTTTTGCCATGCTTGTTTGAACCTGCTCTTGTGTGATTTAGCCGTAGCTCAGTGTTCATGTTTTGTCAAGCATCTTGAGTAAATCACTGCCATATTCTTTGTTGCTATGTTGGAGTGCAGTAGCTTAGTTTCTTGTTGCTCTCTAGGTGGCATCGTGTTGTTAATCGCAGAATTGTGCCATTCTTGTTTTGCTTGCCATTTGCAAACCGTGCATCCGATTCTGGAGATCTTTATATTGATTTCGACCCAAATCATCTCATCTTTCCAGCGACACACTTGGTTTGCCAAGTTGATGCCTTGATCATTCTTTCCCTTCCGAAGCACGCATATGCATTGCATATCATGTCTTGCATATCATGCCATGTTTTGCATCATGTTGCTTGTGCATTGCACTGTGGTTGATTGTTGTTCCTTTGCTTGTGATCTTGCTTTGGGTAGATCCGGGAGACGAGTACGTGATCGAGGAACCTATTGAGTACGCTAACAAGGATCAAGCTTTCGTCAACTCTGAGAACTTTGCAGGCAAGATGACCATACCCTCGATATCACTTCTATCTTTGCTTGCTAGTTGTTCTCTATATTGCTACGCCGCGCTACCTACCACTTGCTATATCATTCCTCCCATATTGCCATGTCAAGCCTCTAACCCACCTTTCCTAGCAAACTGTTGTTTGGCTATGTTACTACTTTTGCTCAGCCCTCTTATAGCGTTGCTAGTTGCAGGTGAAGATGAAGTTTGTTCCATGTTGTAACATGGATATTGTTGGGATATCATTATTATCTCTTATTTACTTTAATGCATCTATATACTTGGTACAGGGTGGAAGGCTCGGCGTTATGCCTGGTGTTTTGTTCCACTCCTGCCGCCTTAGTTTCTGTCATACCAGTGTTATGTTCCTTGATTTTGCATTCCTTACACGGTTGGGTGTTATGGGAACCCCTTGACAGTTCGCCTTGAATAAAACTCTTCCAGCAAGGCCCAACCTTGGTTTTACCATTTGCCACCTAAGACTTTTCCCTTGGGTTCCACAGACTCAAGGGTCATCTTTATTTTAAACCCCCATGCTAGTGCTCCTTTGAGTGTTGGTCCAACCTGTCAGCCGCCGGTGGCCACCAGGGGAAACTCTGGGTTGGCCTACCGGAAGTTTGGACAATCTGATGTGCCCTGAGAACAAGATATGTGCAGCTCCTATCGGGATTTGTGGGTACATTTGGGCGGCTTTTCTAGTCTTGTTTTACCATTGTCGAAATGTCTTGTAACCAGGATTCCGAGACTGATCGAGTCTTCCTAGGGGAGGAATATCCTTCGTTGACAATGAGAGCTTGTGATGGGCTAAGTTGGGACACCCCTACAGGGTTTTGAACTTTCGAAAGCCGTGCCCGCGGTTATGGGCAGATGGGAATTTGTTATTATCCGGTTGTAGAGAACTTGAAACTTAACTTAATGAAAATGAATCAACCGCATGTGTACCCGTGATGGTCTCTTTTCGGCGGAGTCTGGGAAGAGAACACGGTCTTGTGTTATGCTTGAACGTAAGTAGCTTTAGGATCACTTCTTGATCACTATAAGCTTCTCGACCATTCTTTGCTTCTCTTCTCGCTCTCATTTGTGTAAGTTAGCCACCATATATGCTTAGTGGTTTGCTGCAGCTCCACCTCACTACCCCTTTCCTACCCTTAAGCTTAAATAGTCTTGATCGCGAGGGTGTGAGATTGCTGAGTCCCCGTGACTCACAGATACTTCAAACAGATGCAGGTGCCGATGATGCCAGTGCAGGGGACGCTACCGAACTCAAGTGGGAGTTCGACGAGGATTCGGGTCGTTACTATGTTTCTTTTCCGGATGATCAGTAGAGGAGCCCAGTGGGGACGATCAGGGATCTAGCATTTGGGGTTGTATTTCTTTATTTTGGTTCCGTAGTCGGACCTTTGTTTGTACCTTGGATGATGTATGGATTATTTATGTATTGTGTGAAGTGGCGATGGTAAGCCGACTCTTTATCCCTTTCTTATTCAGTACATGGGATGTGTCAAGATTACCTCTCTTGCGACATGCCTACCATGCGGCTATGCCTCTAAGTCGTGCCCCGACACGTGGGAGATATAGCCGCATTTTGGGTGTTACATTGAGCCACTCCATAGATTGTCAGTCCACGCCGACATAGAGATTCTCCGATGTCATCACTTTCTACTAGCAGGTATTTTTCATTATAGAACTTGGATTGTCTATTCGGATGATGGGCTTCCTCAAATGCCCAAGCTCTTCATGGAAAGCAAGTTCGATGCACACCCACTGAGTTTTTAGTTTGAGATTTCATGCAATTATAGCTATTATTGCATCCATTGCATGGCAATCCCTACAACTCGCATTGACATCAATTGATGGGCATCTCCATAGCCCGTTGATTAGCCGCATTGATGTGAGACTTTATTCCTTTTTTGTCTTTGTAACACCCAAAAAATTTAACCCATGTTTTATTAAGTAAAATTTGATAGAACTAAAATTTTGGATTATATTAGGTCTTTTATTTATTTTAGAACCTTTTCTGGTTTCCTGTTAAAAAAAAGACATCCCTCCATATTGGAACTTTTGAAAAATATTGTCTGTTTAAGAGTTTTCTTGATCATGTAATCCACCTATTTAGAATTACGTAATAAATATTTTTAGAATAAAATTTGTCAGAAAATAATTCTTTTAATAGCATTTTCATTTTTTGAAATGCTTCTGTTGCACTAAGACCCTTTTAAATAATTCTTTCAAAATTCTACAAAAAATTTGAGAGGTCCTTTGATGCCTAGAGATCACTTCCATGCAAAAACACACCTTGGTCTTTTAAATTTTTTGAGGAAAACATCCTCTTTCAAATTATGTCCCATTCTTTAGTTATAACTACAACTCTAATTTTCCTAGCTCCAATATTTCCGAAATTTTTGCATCTTATAGTCCTTCCAACTAAACCCTTAATCTAGAAGATCAGCTTCATTTGCACATTTTAAAATCACCAAATGTTCTCCTTAATATCTTGTCCAGAATTGAATTTCCTCCAAACTTGCACTAACAAGTCTCTTCTTTCCTCAAACCAACTCCACTATGATCTCTAGGATACAAAGAGACCTTGTCCTGCAAAGTTTTACATCCAACAAAGTTACGAAGCTAGCTCTAGAATTTCATCAAACACCTTGAATGCATGATTGGATTTTTGCAATTCCTCGCGATTGCATTAGCAACACCTTGAATGCTCTTACACACCCAACTTAATAACTCTATAATGTTCCACTTGCATCAGAAGCATGTAGCCTAACATAGCATTCGGTCGAGCACTCTACGCGCGTGCGCTGGGCACAGCCAGAGCGCCTGCATTGCTACCAATGGCACCTGAGCCACAACCGCCCTTCTACTACCCCCTATGGTTCGCTCCACCTCCCCGCAAGCCGCCCGCACTAGAAACACCTCATCGACACCCCTCGTCCGCTAGCGCCGCCACCGCCGCCCACATCGGCCATGGTCGACTCCGTGGCAGGCAAGCCACCGCCCTAGACGCATGGCTCGCATTTGAGACAACCGGCATGCTTCGCCTTAATGGAAGGCTGCCGCTATCCAGCACCTCGCACCACCGGCCGTGCGAACCTCGCACCCGTCCACAACTTTCCATTAGTGCTGCCGCCGAAGTCTGCTCGTGGACGGCGCCGTCTAGTCCACCTGGCGCTCCCCCAAGCCCTCCAGCTCATTAGGGACCCGGCTGCAAGCCACCGGCGCCCCACTGATACGTCTCCAACGTATCTATAATTTTTGATTGTTCCATGTTATTATACTATCTATTTTGGATGTTTTATATGCATTAATATGCTATTTTATATTATTTTTGGGACGAACCAATTAACCTAGAGCCCAGTGCCAGTTTCTGTTTTTTCCTTGTTTTGGAGCTTTGCAGAAAAGGAATACCAAACGGAATAAATCCTTTGTGGTGATTTTCCTTGGACCAGAAGACACCTAGGAGACTTGGAATCCAAGTCAGAAGAGCCACAAGGCGTCCACAAGGGTGGAGGGTGCGCCCCGGGGGGTAGGGCGCGCCCCCTACCTTGTGGGACCCTCGGTGACCCCCTGACGTAGATCTTTCTCCTATATATTCACATATATTCCCGAAACACCAGAAGCTTCCACGAAAACACTTTTCCACCGCCGCAACCTTCTGTTCTCGTGAGATGCCATCTTGGGGACTTTTCCGGCATCTTGCCGGAGGGGGATTCGATCACGGAGGGCTTTTACATCAACACTATTGCCCTTCTGACGAAGTGTGTGTAGTTTACCTCAGACATACAGATCCATAGCTAGTATCTAGATGGCTTCTCTCTCTCTCTCTCTCTCTCTTTGATTCTCAATACCATGTTCTCCTCGATGTTCTTGGATATCTATCTGATGTAATCTTCTTCTGCATTGTGTTTGTCAAGATCCGATGAGTTGTGGATTAGCTTATCTATGAATATTATTTGAATCTTCTCCGAATTATTATATGCATGATTTGATATCTTTGTAATTCTCTTCGAACTATCGGTGTAGTTTGGCCAACTAGATTAGTTTTTCTTGCAATGGGAGAAGTGCTTAGCTTTGGATTCAATCTTGCGGTGTCCTTTCCCAATGACAGTAGGTGCAGAAAGACCCGTGTTGTATTGTTGCCATCGAGGATAAAAAGATGGGTTTTACATCATATTGCTTGAGTTTATTCCTCTACATCATGTCATCTTACCTAATGCGTTACTCTGTTCTTCATGTACTTAATACTCTAGATGCAGGCAGGAGTCGGTCGATGTGTGGAGTAATAGTAGTAGATGCAGAATCGTTTTGGTCTACTTGACACGGACATGATGCCTATATTTCATAACCATTGCCTTAGATATCGTCATAACTGTGCGCTTTTCTATCAATTGCTCGATAGTAATTTGTTCACCCACCGTATTATTTGTTATCTTGAGAGAAGCCTCTAGTGAAACCTATGGTCCTTGGGTCTATTTTCCATCATATAAGTTTCTGATCTTCTGTTTTCCATCGTATTAGTTTTCGATCTACTATTTTGCAATCTTTTACTTTCCGATCTATAAATCCAAAACCCAAAAATATTTACTTCATCATTTTTTTAGTTTTATCTATCTCTATCAGATCTCACTTTGCAAGTGACTGATAAGCGATTGACAACCCCTTTATCGCATTGGGTGCAAGTTGTTTGATTGTTTGTGCAGGTATTGGTGATTTGTGCGTTGACTCCTACTGGATTGATACCTTGGTTCCCTAACTGAGGGAAACAATTATCTCTACTTTGCTGCATCACCCTTTCCTATTCAAGGGAAAAACCAACGCAAGCTCAAGAAGTAGTAGGAAGAATTTTTGGCGCTGTTGCCGGGGAGATCTACGCCAAGTCAAGACATACCAAGTAATCATAAAAATCTCATCTCTTGCATTACATTATTCGCCATTTGCCTCTCTTTTCCACTACCCCACTTCTAAAATGATTTTCGAAAAGATTTGCCGTCTTCTTCCCCCCTCTTTCGTTCATCTTCTTCATTTGCTTTTTGTGTGCCTGCGCTTTAGATCTCTTGTCTTGCTCTCATGGCTAGCACTTTTACCCCTCATTTACCTCCTGACTTTGAGGTTCTTCACTTCAAACAGAGACAAGGAGAAAATGTCGGATTTCGGGTTCCGGCAAAACCCTTTAGGTTTGAACACTGCGGTGTGCACAAAGATATCTCCCCCTCTCTAGCTCGCACACTCTGCGATCTCACGGCCTAGCTCGACGAACCCAAGAACATGAGATACAAGATTTATACTGGTTTGAGCCACCGTTGTGGTGTAATACCCTACTCCAGTGTGGTGTGGTGGATTGCCTCTTGGGCTGAGGATGAACAGTTACAAGGGAAGAACAGCCTCGTGATGAGAGGTGTTCTTGTGCTTGGTGAACTTGTGTGGTTGGGGTAATATCGATCCGGTCTAGGTCTGAATCAGATGCCTCTCTATGGTGGTGGCTAGTCCTATTTATAGAGGCCCTGGTCCTCTTCCCAAATATTGAGCTGGAAGGGATCCCACAACGGCCAAATTCGAAGGGAGACAACTAGTACAAGCTATCCTGACAAAAGTAGTCTTCGCCTGCCAAAGGCTCTGGTGGTGACGCCATCTTGGGCTCCACGGTGACCTCCATCCCGCTGTCCTGCTAGTCTTGGTATTGTTGAACCGATATGGAAACCTTTGGATGATGCATTGGGACTCCTCGTGTATGCTTTCCCCTTTAGCACCAAAGAGGAAACGACGACACTACGAGCGCTGGCGCCAGCCTCGCTCCAGTCGTCATGGCTTACGTCACAGAAGCCTCGTGAGGTGCCCCTCGCCTTGATCTCTCCGCCCCTCGCAAGCCAGCCTGGTGAGGCCGCCCCTGAGGAGGTTTTGCATCATCCGCCTCGCTAGGCTTGACCCCTCGCGAGGGTCTTGAATGTTTGCTGGTGAAGATGGGCCGTACGTGGCCGCTGGTGGAGCCACGCTGCGGGCCGTAGGCAGGCAAGTCTGGGGACCCCCGTTCCAAGAACACCGACAGTAGTCTCCGGGCCCAAGGTGCGCTCGGGCTAGGCTCCGAGGCGAATCCAAAGGGCAAGCACGGAGCGCCTCGGGCTCCATCAGCCTGCGGCCTCGGTTTGCATCTGGCGACTGATCGGACGTGGGCATCTCCGCTTCCCCACACTGCCTCGGCAACTGCCCGACTTGACGGGTCCTTGTTCCATGCACAAAAAAGATCATTATTACCTTAGATCGTGGAGGCCGGCGGTTGGCCTCCCCTTGGCTATAAATGGGAAGTGGGGGGGAGCCCCCATCACCCGTCTTTTCCTAGCTTCTCCCGCTGCTTCTTCTTCTTTTCTCCATTGCTTGCTCGTGCGGTCATGGCGCCGATACGGAGGTTCTTGACCGCGGAGAAGGGCAAGACTCCCTCAACAAGCCCGAGGTACTCCCGCCGAAGAAGAGGCGGTCCCATCGTCGTGAGATGGTTGTGAGGCCGGTAGTGTCGTGGCTGTGGTACGAGAGGCCACCTCCTGGGTACCCGTTGCCCTTGTATGCTCACGCCGAGGGTTCTGAAGGGAGGAGCGATGAGCGCCGCCGCCCGCGCCAGGGCCGTGGTCGCCGTGCCGCAGAGATGCACGCCGTCATCCCAGGGGTCCATGCTGCGGACTCTTCACGCGAGTTCATGCTATGGGTGGAAACGCCTCCGAGCACTTGGATTCGCCTCCTGCATTCACCACCGAGATGCCTCCGAGGGGCCCTCTCGATCTTTGGCTGAAGCATGCCGACTGCGACGCCCCGGCGACTGGAGTGGAGGTTGAAGTCAGTGCCTCCGGGAGGATCTTCATCACTCAAGGTTGGGGCGAGGTCGCCCGAGTCTTTCATGCGTACGGTGCACTCGCCATCTACTTCGAGTATGATGGTACCTCCATGCTGCTCTTCAAGGTCTTCGACGAGGATGGCCGCCGCTTGGAGTGCTGCCCTAAAGGGGGTCACCAGGACGGCGCAGCGGCTGGCGCTGGGCCTGTCGCTGGCCTCGCCCACAGCTCCTGTAGCGACAGTGGTGAGTCCTGGTGGTCCAGCGACTCTCCCGAGCTCATTGAGTCTCCGGAGACGAGCGACGACATCAACGTGACCCCAAGCTCTCGTTGGGCCCGGAGCAAGGCTGCCGTGTCTGGCCGCTGGTCTGGATGGGGTTGGCGCCGGCCTCCCGTGGCCCACTGTTGATGATGGCGTCGGTACTATTCGGCGCGATAGAGATCCTATGAACTCCTTTTTTGTTTCATGTGAGGAATTTAGAACGGATCCCGTGGGTGTGTGTAAAGGATCTGTAATTTCTTTTGTTGATATTATCCTTATTGTAAAAATTTGCGAGCGCATGTCCTATTGAGGCTTGGTCTCCCCTTTCCAATCCCGAGACAGCTTGGTGCTCTACGCTGACAGGTCCCGGTGCCCAAGCAGGCTGCAGCCGTTGCTGGTATGCCAGGTCGCAATGCCGTGGTCAAGGCTAGGTGGTGAGCGGCTTGAGGTCCAGTAAGAGTCCTAAGGCGCGATGCTCGAGAGGTCCCCTTTAGCATGCAAGCAGCTACCTGAGGATGGGAGAGGGAGGCTACGTTGCCGCAGCAGGGCAGTGAAAAGGCGAGAATCTTATGCCGTAGCGCTGGGTCGGTCTAGGTACAAGACTTATCTTGGCGTTCCGGAGCCAGTTTCTCGTGTCGCACCAGACTTGGGCGTCGGCCGCTGCTGGGTAGCTAGCTTAGGCCCGTGCGGGCCTCCCCCTCTTCTCCATACTCTTCCTGGTGCTCTACGTCCTCAGGTCCCGGCCCTCGAGCGAGCTTAGCCGCCGCTGGTATGCCAGGTCGCGATGCCGTGGTCAAGGCCAGGGGTGAGGGATGGAGAGCCAGTAAGAGCTCCTGAGTCGCGATGCTAAGGAGCCCCCTTTTAACCGCAAGCGGATTGCATGGGAGAAGAGAGAGAGAGTCCACGGTACCACCCGTTGTACTCCTCAGGAAGTTCCTGCAGGTTAGCGCGAGGAGGGACGCAAATCGCCATGGTGATTGCTGGTCCATCGCTGGCATGTGGGAGAGGACTCCCTACTGTGGAGAGCCCCCTGGTCGTGTACATCCCCTCCCTGACACGTGGCTTGCACGGCAGGGCTAGACGAGGTGTATCTGGGCACTCGTGAGCCAGCGCAGGAATCACGAGGCCCGACCTCAAGGCGGGTTGTGCCTGGTCTTGGTTCTTGATGGCCGTGGCATTCCTGCGATATGGTTAGACAACCTGCGCCGAATGGATTTCTTGAGGCTACCGGACGAGAAGCCCAAGAACCAACGACCCCAGGAGGTGACGTGAACGGGGCCACCCGCCAGACAGAGCTCAGCAGTTGGATTTATCGACACTGCAGGGACGGACCCGAGCACAGACGTCGTGCCTAGCCTTCTTATGCGAAGGATCCTTAAGAAAGACAATCGGCACGAGGCTCTGATGATGGGTGACAATCAGGCAAGTGATATCCATAGATATATTACGCATGAAAAGCAACTAGCTTAGGTAAATGCAAGAACGATACATGCCACTGGGTTGGACCCGAGCGGCCTGGGGTTAATGCATCCCAAGGGGCGCTCCCAGTAGAGTGAACTAAAGATGCAAGCGGATACGTGCCGCAGGGACGGACCCACGCGGCCTGGGGATGATGCAGCCCATGGGGTGCTCCCATCTGAATGAACATGGAAAATTTTCACCTGGTTTGGTTGCCGAAGGAGTGTTGGGGTAGCTGAAGACACGTAGCGAAGAAGTTGCTTCTCACGAGCTGCCGAGACCCGGAGCCTCTGGAGGCTCTGGAGGCTCAGGTGGCCTCCGGAGGACCGTCTCCATCTCCGCCAGGACCGCATGGTAACTGGCTTCCTGACCTCCCAGGATGCTCCGAAGATTGTGCTAGAAGGAAGCAGCCATGCTCGGCAGGCCGAACGACATGCGAACGTAGCTGTGAGGTGGGCCCTCACACCGGCCAGCATGCGAAGGCCAGAAGCGCTCCTGAGGTGCGGCCATGTTGAGCCCTGGGATGTCGATGCAGACGCTCAGCTCACCACCCTCGCCTGGGTGGGGAGCAACGCCAGGTGGGCGGCGGTCGCCGCGTATTGCTCTTGCTTCCTGAAGCTCCTGAAATGCCTTGGTGATGAACTCCTGAGCGCCGTGCGCTCCTCGCCCGGTATCCTCCTGAGGGAAATGTGCCGCAAAGCACGCCTCCACATGGTGCCCGAGCGCCTCCCTTGTGATGTTGCCCAGGTTGGAGGCCCTCCAGAAGAGAGCCCCCGAGCCCTGCCCGAGGACGGCACTGGGTGGGACTCCCTATGCGAGGGAGGGAGGCGCCCCAGGCGCTGGCATAGATCCTGAAGTGGCACTGCTGGAGGTGTCGCTCCCACGCAGATCCAGTGCGGAGTAGCTACTTCTTCTTCTTGGGGTTGGCCTCAGGAGGGTACTGCGCACCCGCGCTGTCAGGGTCTTCGATTGATGCAGCTAGGAAGGCGCGCTCGAGGGAGCACACCGCGAATCTTTCTTCGCAAGGGACCGTGATGATTCTGCCGCTTCCTGACATCTTGAGGACGTTGTAGCTATGGTGGGTGACTGCCATGAATTTGGCTAGTGCTGGGTATCCGAGGATGGCATTGTACGGCAGGCGGATGTGGGCGACATCAAAGTCGATGACCTCGGTGTGGTAGTTATCACGCTGACCAAAGGTAACAGGGAGGCAAACTTGCCCTATCGGGGTGGTGGAGCCGTCTGTCACTCCTGAGAAAGGCTTGGTGGGGTGGAGCTAATCGTATGGTACTTGAAGGCTGTCGAACGTCTCGACGGACAGGACACTGAGTTCTTCGCCGCTGTCAATGAGGGTCTTGGTGACTTGGACATTGCTGATGACAAATGAACAAAGCATCGGGAGGACTCTAGCGGTTGCCACGCATTTGAGCTGGTCCGCCGAGCTAAAGGTGATGGCATACTTGGACCACCTGAGCGGGTGCATAGCCTCGAGCTTGGCGAGGGTTGCATTCACTACGCAGGAGAACTTCTTGAAGATGCACTGGTGGGCTGGGGCCTGAGCGCCACCCAAGATGTAGGCGATGGCACACGACTCCTGGAAGCCCCCAGCCCCTTCGTCCTGTTGATGGTCGTCATCCTTCTTGGCGGCGGCAGCGGAGGGAGAGCAGGGTTGCCTGAGGACGATCCTCATGAGGCTGGTCCCTCCAGGCGCCCTCACGAGGCTGGTCCTGCCAACGATCCTTGTGAGGCTGGTCGCGCCACTCTTGGCGGGGCCCACGGTCATCCCAACATCCTCCACCTCCTTGGCCGTAGCCCCGGTCGTTGCGCTTGGGGCATCAACCAAAATGTCCATCTCGAATGGCCCTGAGCTCTTGACAATCGTTGGTGTTGTGCATGCGCATGTTGTGGAAGGCGCAGAACGTATGGCTGCCCTTGGACGACTCGGGAAGTCCTCGGCCACGCTTGGTGTCCGGTTCTGCTGCGAGTACGGCCACTCATTTACGCTTCATGTCCTTCACCTTGGCCTTCTTCTCCTCTGGATCCGCAGCAGGGAGCTCAAGGAGGGAGAGATGCCCCTCCTCAGCCCTTGCACACTTGATTGCTATGTTAAACAGCTCCAAGGTCGTGCACAACTCCTCATGGATGGCGAGCTCCTTCATCTTGACATTGCGGACGCCGTCGGAAAATGCTGAGATGATGGCCTCGTCCGTCACCTTGGGGATCTTGATACGCGCGTTGTTTAAGCACTGGATGTAGTTCTGTAGGGTTTCTCTTGGTTGTTGCTTGATGCAACATGGGTTACCCGTGACCGGGGGGCGGTCGCGAGTGCCCTGGAAGTTGGCGATGAAGTGGCCGCGCATCTCATCCCAGGAGGAAATCAAGCCTGGGTGCAGGTTTTTAGGAGCCATGAGCGGGCGTCGTCCTTGAGAGCCATGGAAAACCAGTTCGCCATGACCTTTTCGTCGCCCTTGGCCGCTTCGATGCTCAGCTCGTAGAGCTGCAGAAACTCCGCAGGGTCGGGGGTGTCGTCGTAGCGAGGAGGTCAGATCCGGATTGAACTTGCCTGGCCAGACGACACTACGCAGCTCAGGAGTGAAGGTGCGGCAGTCCGCCGTGGCCACCAGGGCCCGTCTTGGAGGTGGAGCTTGACCTTGGCGTCCCTGTGCTGCTACGGCAAGTGGCACATGGCCCTGCCACAGCAAGCGATCCTGACGTGGTGGTGCTGGAAGCAATGGAGCATCTTCTTGCGGACGGGGAACCTCCTGGAAACTTCTTTCTTCGTGTGTGGGAACACGGCGTGGCGGATCACGCTACTGGGCCGCGCATCTTGGAGCGAGGATGCCGTCTTGATGCGAGGGAGGCTGAGGTGCTCCATGAGCTCGGCGTGAGGGCGCCATCTTGGTGCTGAGGGGGTTGAGGCGCTCCGTGAGCCACATTGCCCGCAGCCGGGGGCGGGCGGGGCAGCAAAGGGATGATGCAGGAGAGCCCCCCGCGGTGCTGATGAGCTCGGCAATGCAGTCCAACCATTCCTCATAGAGGTCGTCGACCGGGAGGTAGCGCAGGAGCTCGCGTGCCATGAGCAGCGCGGCCAGTACGTCCGTGGGGGCGCGGCGAGCTTGAGACGATAAGACGGCCGGAGTCAGCGACGGGGTGGTGGTGCGACCGTCTCGCTGCACACAGGGGTGCAGTGAAGAAGATTGCTGCTCGTTTGCCGCTGGGCCAGTGGCGGCGTTGGCGGTGGGTGACGGACAACAACAGGGAGGTCCGCCGATAGGGGCTGTCTTAGCGACACGGGTGGCGAGAGAGGCCCGGCGCTCATCCCGGGCCCGGCGAGTGTAGGCCATGAACTACGCGGAGTGGTCAAGCGCGGATCGACAAAGAGGAAAGCTTTGGCGTACCCCTACCTAGCGCGCCAAATGTCGTATTTCGGGTTCCGCCAAAACCCTTAAGGTACAAACAATGGGGTGCTCACAAAGATCTCTCCCCCTCTCTAGCTCGCACACTTATCTCACGGCCTAGCTCGACGAACTCAAAGGACATGAGACACAAGATTTATACTGGTTTGAGCCACCGTTGTGGTGTAATACCCTACTCCAGTGTGGTATGGTGGATTGCCTCTTGGGCCGAGGATGAATAGTTACAAGGGAAGAACAGCCTCGCGATGAGAGGTGTTCTTGTGCTTGGTGAACTTGAGTGGTTGGGGTGATATGGATCCGGTCTAGGTCTGAATCAAATGCCTCCCTATGGTGGTGGCCAGTCCTATTTATAGAGGCCCCGGTCCTCTTCCCAAATATTTAGCAGGAAGGGATTCGACAACGGCCAAATTCGAAGGGAGACAACTATTACAAGCTATCCTGATAAAAGTAGTCTTCGCCTGCCAAAGGCCATGGTGGTGACGCCGTCTTGGGCTCCATGGTGACCTCCGTCATGCCGTCCTGCTGGTCTTGGTCTTGTTGCACCGATATGGAAACCTTTGCCTGATGCCTCCGGACTCCTCATCTATGCTTTCCCTTTAGCACCAAAGAGGAAACAAGGATACTGCGCGCGCTGGCGCCTGCCTGGCTCCAGTCGTCATTGCTTGCGTCACAAAAGCCTCGTGAGGTGCCCCTCGCCTTGATCTCTCCGCCCCTCGTGAGCCAGCCTGGTGAGGCTGCCCCTGAGGAGGTCTTGCGTCATCTGCGTCGCGGGGCATGGCCCCTCGCGAGGGTCATGAATGTTTGCTGGTGAATATGGGCCGTACAGGGCCGCTGGTGGAGCCACGCTGCGGGCCGCAGGCAGGCAAGTCTCAGGACCCCGTTCCCAGAATGCCGACAGAAAATTTAAAGGATGCTTGGTATAGGATGATAGAATCCTATCGTAATTACACTATTGTTGGTGTTACAAACCCTGGGTCTATTGACCAGATTGTGCATAGGCACGGGAAAAAGACCACACTTCCAAAGATCATATAGGAGCGCAAGAGACCAGCCCTTTGAAGGATCCAACATGCAGATCAAGAAGACCAAGAGGAACCAGAGAAGCAAGATGCACCAAGGGAAAGGCCTCTCTTGTCGGGCAAGTGAGCCCAGAAAGTATGAGGTTTCCCTAGAAGCAAGCTTTTGAGGCATCCCGGCAGGCCTGCTGGGGCTTATGGAGGCAGAACCACCCCACTGCTCTACTTCATCATGACCCTAGTCGTCGATCAATGCGGTGTCAAGCTCCAAGATGACTAACTAGCTACTATCCACCACTTGGCAGCCACTTCCTACAGAAAACTCCTACAAGTGACACCCGTCCTGCACGTGTCAAGCAAGCAGGTGCAAAGCTGGCAAGGCAGCCCAGCAGAGTTAGGTATGATAGCCCTGTTTGCTACCTAATCAGTTCATAATGACTAATTTTCCACTGTGGTGACCGTAGAAGGGGTTGGATGATTTACACCTCCACAAACCCATACGCGTGTAACCGCTCTCGCCTTAAGGAAACCCTGCCGGGCAAGCGGGTTACGTCCACGACCATATTTTTCCACCATCAATCCACCAAAGCAGGAGTAGGGTTTTATGCCTCACGGCGGTTCAAACCTAGGTAAAGTCGCCCGTGTTAGCTCTGCCATGCTGTTCCACGATTTTCCCATCTTTGTGGAATGTGACATCCCCCCGCCGAACTAGAAACGGACACTTGGTCCCAGTGGTGGCCGCGCTATCGCGCGACATCTTTGGCGCGCTAGGTAGGGGGATCACTGGCGCGAAACTGAAGGCGTGAGCAGCGTGCCATCTTCATCGCCATTTTCTTCTTCAATGGCTCCATCGACTATGCCGCCCAAGAAGAAGCCCAGTGTCACAGCTCACCCGTCCACCTCGAAGGCTCCGCCGCCCACGGCCGCCAATGCCACGGAGGGCGCAGGGGTGCAGGAGGATGCAGGCACTATGGGAGACGTGGTCGGCACAGGCGGCATTATAACCACCTCCCCCGCGGCCGAAGCAGGGGCGGGAGGCACCGGCGAGAGCAGCATCAACAACATCCCGGTGGCCATGCTCCATGAGGAACGAACAAAGGGGTTGTTCCGTCCATACCTCTTCTCCTCGCCGGAAGGCATAGCCACAGCGGTGGCACTAGGTCTGGAGCAAAACGCCACCCTCCGGCCGCCCCCATCATGGGTGCAATCGCAGGGCGTGCACCTCCCCCAGAGTGGGTCGACCCCGCCGCTGCGCTCAACGGAGCCACTAGCCCTCAAGCGCCTTCACCGCGTCACCATGCCATCCAAGCGGCTGGTTTGCAACAGTGAGGGCACGTCACCACCACCGCTGGCACCATCAGAAGCCGGGCGACGATGTGGTCCACATCGTCATCACGGATGCCAAGAACCGCTACTGAGGCCATGTCACGGGTCCAGCTGTTATTGAGGTTCCTGCTGGCAGCCAATCAGATGGCATGGTGAGCTCCATGGCCCAGCTGCTATTGAGTGGAGAGCCACCAACAAAGTCCGATTGGCTTCGTCGAGGCTCGGGGCTCATAGCGGGCTGGCCCACGACGACCACCCCAATCAACGACGACAACCCACGCTGCTGGCCGTATGGAAGGGGGCACGCCCACTTTGCAGTCCCTACCGCGGCAGCCAGCATGGGAGCCCCGGGATCTAGAACCTAACGACGTGTCGATGGCCTCTTCCGACCCTCGAGCATGTCCAGGCTAATGGCATGACCTAGAGGACTGGCGTAGGGGAGGCACGTGGGTCGTCATTGAGCAACGCCGCGATGACCACTATCAGCCCAATGGGTGCGATGGCCTCGGCATCGACGAGCCTGTGCTCAAGGGCAGCGGGTGCCTGCCTTTCAAGGTTGGGTTCCCTGCCTTTACTCATGAGCTACGGCAAGTTCGCTGGCCAACTGCTCGCATGTTCAAGCCAGAGATACCCGAGAAGTACGATGGGAGGCTGAACCCGGTAGAGTTCTTGAGCATCTGCACCATCGTTGTTCAAGCTGCCAGGGGAAGAGATAGGAAGGTGTTCACCAACTACTTCCCTTTGGCGCCCAAGTGCAATGTGAGGTCTTGGCTGACGCACCTGACGAAGAACTCCATTTCGTCATGGGCTGACCTGTGTCATGAGTTCATTGGCGCCTTCACGGGCGGCCATCAAGAACCAGGATGGCCCAGCGACCTGCAGCTTCTCCAGCAGAAAGAAGGAGAGACTCTACAAAAGTATTTGCATAGATTAAGCAGAGTCCCCTGGAATATCCCAGATATCCACCCCGCAGCCGTGATAGCAGCTTTCCAGTGCAATGTGTGCAACTGCAGGATATGTTGCAAGACAAATGTGCGGTTTCCCAAGACTATGAAGGAGCTTTACACCTTGGTGGACAAGTGTGCTCGAGTGGAGGAAGGAAGGAAACTTCCTGGAGAGGTGGATTGTGTCGACATCGAGTCGGAAGAAGACGATGAATCCACCAGTCAGAAGAAGAAGAACAAGAAGCGCATGGATAAGGCAGTGATGACCGTTGAAGGATCGAGCACACCTAGTACCTCTAAGAAGGCTAAGGCCGAAGTCCCTGGAAAAGATGTTGCCGCGTGCTTTGACTGCCAGGAGGTTGCAGCTGCTGAGAAGGCTGGGAAAGGTGATGGGCCGCATTGCAAGATTCATCAGACCAAGGGCCATGATCTCCAAGAGTGTCATCAGCTACAGCAGCTCGTCGAGAAGCAGAGGGCTGAGTATGAGAAGCGTGACAAGGAAAAGGGTCATAATGGCACTGGCAGGAAGGGCCGAGGTGGTGATGCAAACCACATCGGCAAGGCCTCTAGGAAACAAGGAAAACCCGCCAAGGGCCGTGAGAAGGAAGTTTGCAATGAGGAGAGTGATGGAGGGGATGAAGAGGAAACTCACGAATAGGAATTCTAAAAGGCCACTAACGCCCTATTCATTGATGGGGGTGCATCTTGCACTCCTCTCACCGCCAACTCAAACAGTGGGCATGTGAGGTTAATGTCGTCGAGCTAGCAACAGAGTTTCGGAAGCCACTCAGATGGTCATGCACACCAATCATCTTCAACAAAGAGGACCACCCTGACCGCACCACCGTGGTAGGGTGTTTGTCGTTGTTGTTCTCTCCAACAATTCGCAACCTCAAGGTCAAAAGATGTTAGTCAGCAGCGGGGCCAGGTTGAATCTGATTTCCCCAAAGGAGATCAACGACCTTCAGATAGCAGAGGAAGAACTAAAGGTCACGGGCACATTTCAAGGAATTAATCCCGGCAGGAGCAGTCCTAATGGAAAGATCACGTTGCCATTGAAGTTTGGGGGAGAATTAAACTATCGGACTAAGAAAGTTGTGTTTGATGTGTGTCGGTGTACAAAAGTAGGGGCCTTTCTGTACCCCTTTACTTGTGCACGGCCAGTCGTAGCCACACCTGCAGCCATGCTTGGCGGGGCAGAGGAAGGAAAGATACTAGACTGCCAAGTCAGTACTCAAGCCAGAGGCGCGATGAGCAAAAGGACATGGAAGACTTCCCCGGCAAGGCCCTTGCTAGGGCGGCCTACACTTGCTGGCGCAACTTGCCTAATACCAACAAGGCCGCCGCCCTTGAGCCTGAGAGTTTTGGCATGCAATCTCTGTGAAGCACCAAAGGCCTGCAAGCTTAGATGAGAACCAGAAGACGAAGACCCCCGGCAAGATCCTTGCCAGGGACGGCCACGAGGCCCCAGCAAGATCCTTGTTGGGGGCATCTACGGGGCCACAGCTTGGCCCGCACGCACCAACGTTTCGCTACCCAACGGCCGTGCCGACGCGGCAACCAGCCTGCCAACTAGGCAAGCGCCTGCGTGGCAGCATGCAACTTCTCGGCCAACTAGGCAAGCACCTGCGTGGTGGCATGCAGATCTTCGTGAAGACCTAGTCACCGGACTAGCACAGTAGCCAGCCAGCAAGCATGGTGATGCATGCCTCGTCGGCTTGGATGCGCGTCGAAGCAAGGCGAGGCGGCGACAGACGGGATGAGCTTCATTGTTGTCACCGTCGGCATCGCATTAAATTCGTTTGTCCTACGGTGCCAGGTGATAAACTTGTACACTGTAGATACTTTCCACCTCCTGTGTGCCACTATGGCAACCCCTTTGACATATAAAAATAGGCCCGAGGCATACTATGGAAGGACATGGACTTTTTTGGACCGGGCATGCACCGGAGCTAGTTCAAGAACTCATGAACACCAAATATACACAAACAAGCAGGACTAGGGTTTTACGCATCGTTTGCGGCCTAAACCTGCGTAAAAATCCCCCTGCGCTAATCTTTTAGACCTGCTCTTTGCGCAGCTCCGCGCCCAGCCAACCCTAGTTTCCCTCGACATCTTTGGCACGCCAGGGGCACAGGGAATCAGAACCGACCCGTTGCTCCAATCAGCAAATCCCGGCTTCCCGTCTCGGCGTTAAGGATCGCACCCTTCGTATCCGCCACCTACCCTCCCTGAGGCATGGGGGACACGTGGCGGGTGGGCCGAGATTAAGAAGACAAGTGGGGCGACCGTTTTCCACCTCGTGATCTTGGGGCGTGGGCGCCATGAATTCCACGACCCGAGCCCCCTTTGTAAATGAGTCGCGCCCCTGCGCCTCCCTCTTTTTATGGGGAAGGCACGGGCCGCCTCTTTACTATTCACTGCGACGTGACGCAAGCGTGTTGCGACCGTTCCACGCATGACCCCCACGTCACGCACTCAATGCGGGTAGTGGGGAAACGCAACTAGCGAAGGAGTTACCGCAGTTAAAACTCTGCCATGCATGCCCGCGCACCGTTCTGGGACTGGCCCAACAACGCTTCGTGCTTATGTGTGGGCCAGGCCCGGGGGCTCCTGTCGGTGTACAAAAGTAGGGGCCTTTCTGTACCCCTTTACTTGTGCACGGGCCGTCGTAGCAACACCTGCGGCCATGCTTGGCGGGGCGGAGGAAGGAAAGATACAAGACTACCAAGGAAGTACTCAAGCCAGAGGCGCGAACAGCAAAAGGACAAGGAAGAATTCACCCGGGAAGGCCCTTGCCGGGGCGGCCTACACTTGTCGGGGCGACTTGCCCAATACCAGCACGGTCACCTCCCTTGAGCCTAAGAGTTTTGATACCATCGACAACATCAAGACCAAGGCTCGGGAGCACTTGCGTGGTGGCATGCAGTCTTTGTGAAGCACCAAAGGCCTGCAAGCCTAGATGTGAACCAGAAGACGAAGACCCCCGACAAGATCCTTGTTGGGGATAGATGAAGGCCCCCGGCAAGATCCTTGCCAGGGAGGGCCACGAGGCCCCGGCAAGACCCTTGTCGGGGGCATCTGCGGGGCCACAGCTAGGACCGCACCCACCAGCGTTTCGCTGCCCCACGGCCGTGCCGACGTGGCAACCAGCACACCAACTAGGCAAGCACCTGCGTGGCAGCATGAACCTTCTAGGCCAACTAGGCAAGCACCTGCGTGGTGGAATGCAGATCTTCGTGAAGACCCTATCACCACACCAGCACAGTAGCCAGCCAGCCAGCATGGCGCTGCATGCCTCGTCGGCTTGGACGCGCGTCAAAGCTAGGCGAGGCGGTGACAGACGGGACGAGCTTCATTGTCGTCCCCGATAAAGCAAGAGGGCACATCGGCAGCGCATTAAATGCATTTTTCGTACGGTGCCAGGTGATAAACTTGTACACTATAGATACTTTCCACCTCCTGTGTGCCACTTTGGCGACCCCTTTGACATATAAAAGGAGGACCGTGGCGTACTGTGGAAGGATGTGAACTTTTTTGGATTGGGCATGCACCGTAGGTAGTTCAAGAACTCAAGAACACCAAATATACACAAACAAGAAGGACTAGGGTTTTACGCATCATTTGCGGCCCGAACCTGGGTAAAAATCCCCCCGTGCTGATCTTTTAGACCTGCTCTTTGAGCAGCTCCGCGCCCGGCCAAAAGGGGTTCCCCGGGATCCCATAGGTGTCATTTCCCCTGACAATGCGGTTGACCTCCCCTTGCCGTACAATGGGATCCTTGGACGCCCAACCTTGGCAAAATTCATGGCGGCATCTCACTATGCCTACAACATCTTGAAGATGCCAGGGCCAGTGGGAGTCATTGCCATTCCATCAGATGAGAAAGACGCAATCATTTACATGGAAAAGATGTACCGGGACGCAGTCACGGTAGAGGCTGCGGCAGCGGTAGTTCCCGCCTAGGAAAGCAAAGGAAAGAAGAAGGATAGCAGGGACACCAGCGAGGAATCCAGGAAGCATACCTATCCGGAGTGCGTTGTGCCTGTCAAGGACTTGCCGGAGAGTTCCAACAACAAGAAATCCAAGGTTGCTGCACCACAAGTGAAGAACGTCCCGGCAGGGCTGGCTGGCGTTGCTGGTAGCTTCACTATTAGCGCCACCCTTAACGACAAATAGGAAAGCGCGCTTGTTTCCTTCCGCGGGGCAATATCGATGTGTTTGCCTAGCAAGCATCCGATATCTTTGTATTTCCAGGGAGGTAATCGAGCAGCACCTTGCTGTCTGCCCACATGCCTGACCTATCAACCAGAAGGTTCGGAAGCAGGCCTTGGAGAGGAAGCAGTTTATTGCAGAAGAGATTAAGAATCTTCAGGCAGCTGGTTTTGTCAGAGCAGTACTGCATCCAACATGGTTAGCAAACCTAGTAGTTGTGCACAAGGCTAACGGGAAATGGTGGCTTTGCATAGATTTCACATATCTCAACAAAGCTTGCCTGAAGGACCCATTTCCCTTGCTGCGCATCAACCAGATCGTTGAGTCCACTTCAGGTTGTGATTTGCTCTCCTTTCCGGATGCCTACTCTGGGTACCAACAGATATTCATGTTCAAGGAAGACTAAGAGAAGACCTTGTTCATCACCCCATGTGGTATGTAATGCATTGTCTGCATGCCATTTAGATTAAAGAGTGCCGGGTCCACTTTTCCGAGAGCAATCCAGATTGGTTTTGAGCCAAAACTGCACAGAAACATTGAGGCTTACATGGATAATACTATTGTCAAAACCAAGGACAAAGCAACCCTCATCGATGATTTGGAGGAGACATTTGCTAATCTATGTAAGACCAACTTGAAGCTGAATTCGGAGAAGTGTGTGTCTGGTGTTCCCTATGGCAAGCTACTTGGGTTCTTTGTGTCCCATCATCGGATTGAAGCCAACCCTAACAAGTGGCTATCGAGCAGATCCAAGTAGCCAAGACAGTCAAAGATGTGACGTGCCTGACAGGATGCGTTGCCGTGCTCAGTAGATTCATCTCTAAGTCTGTCGAGCTTGCCTTGCCATTCTTCAAAAGGCATCATATATATACAGAAAGCCAAAAGGTCCCTCGGTAGGAATTCAAAGTAATTTCTGAGAGATGCAGATCTAGGCATTCGACCTGATTGTCATATTGTATCACATTATCCACCACTGGGCCTAATATTACCTACAAAAGTAGAAGACGTGTTAGTGCCTACATGCAGTTTTGAACATTACTACATGCCAATTTAGTTTGCAGGATTTGTAAAATGCACTAACATGCCATCTTCGATCTGACATGATTAACATGGGCATTTGATTACATTTTAGAAAAATGTAGCCTTCTTCAGAAGAGGTTGGAGTGGATGAAAAGTTCCCTAAGAAAACTAGTATAAATGAATCCAAAGGAGAAATGATTATTGATTGTAACCATAGGGATCAAGCAACCAATATGGGGGGGACATGTATGTACTGAAATCCTCCAAAGGAATCCTTCAGAAATTGTAGTACATTGTCATTATAAACATGGAAAAAGGTGTCACAAATTGAACTCCCTTATGGTTAACATTTACCAGGAAAGCATCTCAAGAAACTGACAACTTGCTCCAGGTTGGGGCCGATAGATTCTAGTGCGAAGACCTTCACTATGCGCAGTTTCAGGGTCAAGCTTGTCGGAATCATTTTCTGAATGAGAGACGAACAAACATCTTCAAAATGAGAAATAATGTTAATTTGTAGAAGGAGAGGTAGAAGGCGGCTGTTGTACCTGAACAGTTGTGGATCTAAGAACAAGTTAGGAGTATTTGTTAAACGAGTAGCCCGGCACTGTCAATTTCTACGTAGAAATGACATTGATTCTTGTTGGACCTTCTTGATCAACTACAAGTAATCTCTCAAGTGCAGGTGTGTCCTCAATGACCATATCATGGTACACATCTTGCGATGTCTTTTTGCGGCACCAGCAACACAAATAAATAGTCCGGAGAGTCATAGAGGTGATGTGGAAGGTACTCAACCCATTGATCGCCTGAAGACGAAGGTAGTCGAGTGCAGTATAGCCACGGAGTAGGCACTCGATGTCACCGTTTGAGAGGCAGATGGTGACGAGCTCGAGGTGCTTCAGTCATGGTAGAATAAGAGCGGGCGCGTCATTAAGGGGGTGGGAACGACAGTTCCTGAACTTGGCGATGCGCATCATGGGCGTGAGGCGGAGTGCTAACGTTGGCAGCGACTGCATATGCCTATGATCAAAATTGAGCTCCTCGACCTGATCTAGGGTGGGGGATCGGAACCAATCGTCAAGCTTGGCTCGATCCTTGCCGTTGGAACAGAACAGGCCCATTCTAAGGCCTCTGGTTGGGCCAAGGTGACTGCCGAGGATCTTGGAGAATACATCCAAGCTTTTTGTGATAGCCATGGTAGACCTCGTGGTTGTCAATGTGGTCGAGAGGGCTGGACTTCCATAGGGGGCACCGCCGCCAGGAAAGGACGATTGTCTGCGCCCCATATTTGATTGGGAGGAGGGAGATGATGACTGTCAACCTATCATCGCGGAGGCTGTTGATGAAGTCTAGGCCTGCTGGACTCGCTTGCGGTTCTAGCTCGCCCGGCCTCCGCTTGTTGGCAACCCTGTTCTTCACCTCCGGATTCTCCTTCTCAGCGGTGCTTTCTGATAGAAATGGGAGTACAGGGAATATTTAGTTAAAACAGGGCAATAGAAAAGTGTATTGGTAACTAGAAGTTATTAGGTAGGACTATAGTAAGAAAAGGGAATAACAGTTGGTTGCTTAAATACTACACAATTCATTTGATATTGCTGGGTAAGTCAACATGTAGATAGTTGAAAAGAAAACTTACTTCAAACAAACTCTGGACGGATGATATCGTCAGGGAAGTTACCATATATCTCAGGACCAGGCCCTTTTATGTGCAATGCAATTCCAGTGCCAGCTTGCAGTTCATAAAACTTAGCAATTTCTCTCCGAAAGTCAGTGCCAAAATAGGGATCACCACGTTCATCGAGTCTTACAGTAGCAATGATTGTAAATCCATGGTTTGTGTGCAGTATAACATCCCTGCAGTCTTGATTTATGTAAAGGGAAAGATTATGCACTACAGATGCTACTGCATAGCAAGGGACGCGCTGTAGAAAATGGTAGGATTGTTAAAGAAAATATGGTAACATGCAAATATGGTCCCAAATTGAAAGAACTGTACAACAGTCGAAATCGAAGGACAAAATTTTATAATTAAATAGATAGGGTAAACATGATGTGATGGAAATATGAGAGTAATCGACAGAACAATACAACAGCCATTTGCCTAATATAGAAAGAAGAGGGGGGGCCCCCTTGACGTATATGGTGCATGTGGCACCTTTTATCCAAATGTAGTAATATTTAGAATATTTTTAGGAAATTAGGCCATGCGAGCCGATTTAGGGTGAGATTGAACATACACGCTCATCCTCAAGTCATCTGGTATGGTGAGATGGAATGTCTGGCGGAGGCCGCAAGGTCCTGATGTGTCTACACACTGTACACTCTATGAATGGAAGAAAACCCTCAAATCAGCTCGAATAAAAATGAATTCACGACGATTTCGTCCGGGTGATTAAAGGAGGCAGATGAACTGGGATAAGAGATGAGATAATATCTCATTAAATTAGTTACCTTGTTGTCAATGAGAAAGAACCCTCAGTACGGCAGATTCCCCAACCGAGTGGAGCTGGGTCGACCGCGAGCAGCGTCGAGAAAGTCGATGCCGACAGGCGACGGCAAGTGGAAGTGGCGTAATGCGATGGGCTTTGCCGGCAGCCTGGCGGCGGAGGCAGGCATCGAGCTAAGTGTTTACCGCCGTGATAGGTGGTTCCATGCATAGACACGGAGGAGCTTGTGCAGGCGTGAATGGGGACCAGAGGGGGTGGCGGGAGGGGTGAGGGTTTTTGTGACGTGGGGATTGTGAGGGTTATCCTTTTTGTTTTTGAATTGGGTGGTGAGGGTTTTCTGTCCCAAAAAATTTTTGGAGGCGATAGTTTGCTAGAGCCAACCATGTGTGATTGATGCAACAGGGAGAATGAAAGTCATTGGACACGGTTCCAATTTTGGGAACCGTGTGTGATTGACGTACTACCTTCGTCCTGGTTTATTGGTCCCCTTTGTAATTTTTACCAAATTTTGACCAAATATTTAACTAAGAAATGTTTATGCATGTCACCAGAAATAATATCACTGAACACTATGCTCAAATAGCTATCCAACAATATAATTTTTGCTGACCTGCACAAACATTTTGTCAGTTAAACCTTTGGTCAAAATTTAACAGAAATTATAAAGGGGACCAATAAACCCAGATGGAGGTAGATTCCATCAACCGAATTGATTGCATCCATATCCCACAGTTAGACATAAGTAAACATAGATTAAACATACTCAGACATACACTACTAGGGAAATGCTTATACACAAGAGTTCACCAGTAGCGCTTGTTCAAGGAAAGCGCTGCAGCTACATAGCAATAGCGCTTCGGCAGCATGGGCGCTGCTACTATGATCATAACAGCAGCGCTGAACCTATAAAACGCGCTACTACTAAAATCGACGGACCTTTCCAGGTATGCTAGGGATAGTGGTAGCGCTCACTTTTTGAAAGCGCTACTACTATGAATCTTAGCAATAGCGCTTTTTCCGTGACCAGCGCTACTGATAAATTCAGTCCCCCTCCTAGACCAAAGTTTAGTCCCACCTCGCTCCACGAACAGAATTTTTACCACCTTAAATATGGTGCTTCTCAAACCATCACAACCACTTGGTCTTCATCGAACTCTATGTGTAGGATCTATGTCCGCAATAGGAATCTTCGCCGGTTCTTAAACCGGCAAACATTCCTATTGACAATTCATTCCTATTGACAATTCAGATTCTACACAAAAAGATCGATGATGACCAATGCATTTTTTAATTTGATGCCTTTTTTACATGCTAACGATCATAGCCTTAGTAGTAGCGCTGGTTAAGAAAAAATGCTACTCCTAATGATCGTAGAAGTAGCGCTGTTTACGGACAAGCGGTACTACTATGAGTATCTTATCCACGCCGCGTGCGCCCTCACTCTCCCTCACACACTCTCATCTCCACAGGCCGCACGTCGTTGTCGCCGTCACCCGCCATCGCCCCCAACGTGCTGCCTCCCTCCCTCCTCCTCCTCTCGCCGCCCTCATCTCTCCCTCCTCCCGCGGCCATCCTCTCTCCTCCCTAGCCGCCGGTGTCCCCCTCCTCCTCCCTCCTCCCTCTCCTCCTCTCTCCTCCTCCTCCCTCCTCCTTCCCCTCCTCCTTCCCTCCTCCTCATGTCCTCCTTCCCTCCTCCTCCTCCTGGCCTCCTCCCACCTCCTCCTCCTCCCCCTTTCTGTGTTTGTTTTTGTTTTAGTTTTCGTTTTTAGTAAATGTAGGTTTTTGTTTTTAGTAAATGTAGGTTTTTAGTATATTTTCTTTTTAGAAAATTTGAATAAGTAATTAGAATATAATAAGTAAATGTAGGTTTCTTGAATAGAATAGGAAATTTTTAGAAATTTTGAATAGAATAAATTATGAAATTGAAAAAATAAGTAAATCTAGGTCTTTTGAATAGAATAGGAAATTATTAGAGAATTTGAAAAGAATAGGAAATTATAACTAATTTTGAATAGAATAATTCAATGTAGCTTATGGAGTTTCACTAAGTCCTAAGATGACGATAATAATGTTTTTTTATATTTTGTTTTTGCAGAGATCAAGGAGCCCCTGCATCATCCCACTACTACAGAAAACCCTAGTAGTAGCGATTGAAATATGCATATCAGTAGCGCTGGGTCCAGCGCTACTGCTAGCGTGCTACAGCTAAGTTGTAGCAATAGCGCTTCCTAGACCAGCGCTACTGATAGTTATCTGCAGCGCTTTTTCATGTGAAGTGCTGCTGCTAAGCCAGCGCAACTGCTAGGTACTCTCTTGCGCTACTGCTAACGTTCCTACTTTCGCCGACCCTCACCCCCTACGTATTGGTGGTGTATTTATACAGGCTCTATACAATAGTTTCATCAGATCATACTAAACATACACTATTCTCATCATATCATAGATATACAGTAGTCTCATCATACCATCATCATCATTCAACACAAATATCATCAGATCTCGAAAATAGCAATACAAGGGCAATCATGTCATGTCTCGAATAAGTGCAATTGCATGGTCATGGCACACACAGAAGTTTCATCATCTCTATCTAAACCATGATGTAGAAGAGAAGAGCGATCAGCATGAGCAAGAGCGCGACTATGTAGTACCGGTGGTCCCGCCCCTGCTCATGCTAGAGTGTCCACCTCAAGTAACTACTTTCCGCTTCAGCTCTGTTGTTCAACCCTCTGTGGCTAGCACCCGGGTACCTATGCAGCTGGGCCTAAGCGGCTGGCCAGTGGTCGTAGACTCTTGGAACCCTCCCAACGTACACGACATAGTAGCCCTTCGCCATCTCTGATCTATGTACCTGCATCGTGAGTTGATGAATTGAACGATAATATGCAATATTATGTACTTAAGAAAACAAGGATGCATAATTAGCAAAATACAATCTAACAATAGTAAACATAAATGATGAAGTTCCTCATACCCAAACTAATTAACTAGAGCGATCTACGCTAGTTCAGGACCACTGTTTAGTTACATCACATAGTTTCGCCGTGCATAAATTCAAATTTTTTCCATAGAAAGACAGTAGTGACACATTGTCATCAACAATCAATCCTCCATGTCAGCGGTCCAATCATCATAGTAAGGGAGGATGCACCTGAGCTTCTTGAAAGGCTTCAGGTCCAGACGCTGAGCGAGTAGCAGTGCTGGGACATCTTCCCGCGTGATTGGCCCATCGTAGAACATCCCTGTTGGTTCGAGGACCTGCTTCATGATCACTTGGGAAAGTTCACACTGTACGTGATAAAACTCAACTCTAATTCGATGATTCGGTGTCCTTCATATGCTTGTGGCCCAGCTGACAATCTCGGCATCGTTGGTAGTAGGTGACATGCAAAGGCGTTGATTATCCCTTCTGTACTCGAGCAGGTGATGCATGATGTAGAATCCATCAACCATACTAGTGTGCGGTTGCTGGATGCAGTAGAAGTCGGTCTCATGACCGAAAGCCAGCCCGCGATTCCTGTAGTTTTTCACCTTGATATATCCACCAGACAGGCTGAAGGTTAACAGGGCACTATCGAGAACACTCTTTATGTGCTTGTAATCCTTTTCCTGAGGTTCTTTGATGAGTCCAAGTACAGCGCATGGGAGTATTCTGGGGACAGAATGATGAGGATGCCCCCCCCCCCCGCTGTGCAAATTAAGTACACCTCAAATTAGCCTCCATGCTTGCAAAGGAATGATTAACACTTACAAAAGGATATGTGCGGATGACTTACGTGGGATGATAAGGCAAGAGAATCACTTCCTTGTCCTTATTAGCGATCATGAATTCTCTGAGGTACTTGCTCGCATAGTCACGGTGCTCTTTGCAAACTGCCAAGAAGCTCTCGTGCATATAGAACAGGTCCACGACGCAGATATATTTGATGTTCTCGACCCTGATGTAGTGGTTCAGATACAGCGCATACATGGGGATGAACTGGAAATCCATCTTGGTCATGTGGAACATGTCGTAGATGTAGTCAAATCGCGGGATGAACTTATTCATGGGCCATCTCTCGACGTACAACCTCCCACCTGGCACCTGAGCCGCGTAAAGCGGGTATCCTGGTTTTTCCGCGACTAGAAGGGTTTTCGCTATGGCTAGCACATCTTCATGGAGTCTCCTTAAATCATTGTTCACTATGTGCTCTAGCGCTTTCGGAGGTAGGATCGGCTGGCCAGCGACATGGAAGCACTGCGCACCTTTGATAGGTATTCTGTCTACCACCCGGGGCTCCAGAGGCGGCTAGCTACTTGAAGCAGCTCTGGCTCCTTTAGGGCATTTCTTGTTCGGTCTCCTCCTCTGCTTCTTGATGGGTGGCGGTAGTGAGCCCACCATACCTACCCTAACCACCACCCCAGTGTCGTCGGGCTAATCAGTGGACGGGCGTCGGGGGTTGTTGTGTACAGGCGGCATCTGGAGGTGTCTCCTGCGAGGATCGCTTGAAGTGAGACTTTTTGCATTCCGCCTTAGGAAGTTCCGGCTCCGGGAAATCAGGCAGCATCAAGTCATCATCTCCACACTCATAGCCTGAGTCTTCGCCGTCCTGAGCCATCAATTCTCCATCATCATAGGCGGTATTGAAATACTTGTCTGGGTCATCATCATCATCCTCCTCCATGTCATCATCAACATTTTCTTCTTTAACAATGGGGGCTACATCATCTGGCACTAATGGAGGCTCTCCCTCGCGTCGTCCGCTATCACTCGCCACGACAGGTGCAGGTAATGTGGTAGGTGGGGTGGAGTTCATACCTTGTTGAGAACGTGGCGTTGGCGTGATACTGGGAGCCTCGAGACGAAGAAGAGACTTGGGCCAAGGAAAGAACCATCTCTTGCATGCGCCAATCATCTTAGGGGTCTTGTCGTCATCGACTATTCCCAGAGGAGGCAAATCCTCGAAGCCCGCTAAGACACTATCCACATTAACCTTGAAGACGCCATCTGTCATCTCTCAGTTGTGAAACATGCGGTCCTTTGTCTTCATGATCATTGCCTTTCCCACGGCCACCTTCTGTCCCTTGATGTCGTAGAGTAGGGTGCACGGGGTGTCCTCGGCCTATGAAGGAGACATGTCTGCGACATCAAACATTCAAAAGGCAACTAAAACGGAACACTATAGACATGCTGCTGAAAAGGGTATGACGCGTAATTACCAAGAGGGCGTCGAGATCTGCCAACGATGAAGGTCCACCGACCATGCAAGAGATGGAGGTCAGGCTGCTATGAACAGGAGCGGGACCTTTTACGGTTGCTTGATCAGGTGCTGGTGCTGTGGTTTTCACCGAATTGCTCCCGACAAAGCTGGGAAGGGGAAAGTCCTTCGGCCGTGCATTTGGATTGTTCTTTGTGAAATCCCATAGTGCCGGAAGCAAGCTGACCACTGCTCAGTGACCGCTGCATTGACGGCCCCGAACAACTCTTCTGTGGTCTCAGCTTTGGTCTTATCAACCGCAATCTTGACCGTCTCGTCGATGCTCTGCTGAGTGATGATCGAGCGTCTCTTCCTTCTTTCCTCTAGATCCTCGGGGTAGCACGTCTTCCACGAGGCGCTATCTCTGACGCCGTGCACATGTCCATAGGACGGCGGCTTGTCCACCGGGAGCTTCTTCAGTATGTTCAGGGCTCGGAAGAATTGGGTGTCCCACTTGGGCCTCGCCGACGACTGTGACGACTTGTTGCTTTCGGCTGCCTTTTGGTGCTGCTCTCTCTGCAAAACGAACCTGGATGGTTTACTAATGTGACAAAACTTGCAGTCGAATTGATTGGAAGCTATAATATGATAATGTGGTAATATAACAATTACCAGAAGTCTCATGAAGTCCCTCATGATCGGGTCCGTGTAAAAGAGCTTTTTTTCTTTTCCCACTTGTACAGGGCCCTGATCCAGTCATGCTCCAGCGGGTCGGTAAACTCCGCCAAGGGGGCTGGGATTCCATGACTTTCACGTTCGGCATCCTCCTTTGCCCATACGGCCCTCTTCCCCTCGTAACCATGGCTTACGAGGTGGTGGTGGGAGGCGTGTTACTGGCCTGGAGCGCCTTCATTTTCTCCGACTTTGCCTTGACTTCTTCTTTAGCGCAATTCTCCTTGAATTTTGCAAAGTCCTCTTCCGTTATTAACGGAATGTCAGCATGAATCTTGGACCACGATTCATTATTTGCAATCGCTTTTTTCACCCGAACTTCCCATGAGGAGAAGTCGTTGGTCAACGTCACCATCGCCTTGTCATTTCTCTTTGTCATGGCGATGTCGTTCCACGGATCTTCATATTATTTTTCATTGCGGCCGGGGAACAAGAACCTTTTATGCAACTTCTTTAGGATCATGTTCTCCATATGTGGTATCTGCCTCAACCTCTCGTCGTTGTGTTGGCGGTTTTCCTAAGGATGCATCCAAGTTGATTGCCCCAGCACGAGCGTGCGTCCTCCGGCATCGTTGGCTCCAATTTCTTGGGGTGAATCAACGTGACCCCAATTTGTCTGATACCAAGCTCGTTTCGTCTTCGTGTCCTCTTCTTCTTTGGTGCTTTACTAGTTACGACAGCATTATTGCCGGTCTTGGGGGTGGTGTCGGTGCTGGTGCGAGTGCTGGTGCCGGTGTCGGTGTCGGCCGGGTTGGTGCCACTGCAGCCACCTTGCAACCCCATCTAGTATTGGTCCAGGTAATCAAAATATTGATTTGATGCCTCGATGGGGTCTTCGAGGTGAGCAGAACCACCTGCGACTTCGGTGTCGATAGACATGTTTCCTATTCAACAATTTTAAATAAAGGATATAATGAAGAGAAAAAAGGGGCCTATATTTGGACAAAATGTTGATTCATTCCCCTTCCGGCAAATTCCGGGTACTCCATATGTCCTGCTCCCTCCATTCCACAATGTAGTGCTTCCTCTATCCCTGTGCTTCAACTTTGACCGTAAATTTAACTATCAAGACCGATTGCGGCGGGAGCAAAAATTATATCAGTGAATTCGTATTCAAAAGATGTTTTCAATTATATAATTTTCTCTTCCGTCGCAGTTGGTCTCATTGGTTAAATTTATGGTCAAAGTTGGACCTCGGGAATCGCGGGCACACTATATTTTGGAATGGAGGGAGTAGTTTCTAGCACAAGTCATGCAGAAAATCACGGAAATTTTTGGCACGACCTTTGCTAAAAAGTGGACATATGGAGCGCCTGAAATTTGCCGGGACGGAAATGAATCAACATTCGGGCAAAACATAGGCCACTCAGATATTTTTCGACAATTGGCACAAGTTCATATAACATCATATGAAAAATTTCCAAGACTTAGCAAATTAACCAAGTGTTAAATACAACAACATTGTATAGGCTATATGCTCCTAAAACATCATCTAGGGTTTTATTTGCTACTGGTTTTTATTTGCTACTAGTTTTTATTTTCCCTAAACAAATTTGCTAAAAAAATTGTCCGTAGCTATATTTGCTACTGCCCTAATTAGCCATTGTTTTTTATAAATTTTTCCTACTATTTTTTATAGCTAATTTATATACCTACAAAAACTAATTAGCTACTGTTTTTTATAAATTTTAGCTATTGTTTTCTATACCTACAAAAACGAATTTGCTACTGTTTTAGCTACTATTTTTTTTATAAATTTATAGGTATTTTATATACCCTAAACTAAATTTCCGTAGACAAAATTGCCCTAAACTAAATTGCACTAAGCTAAATTTCCTAAAGTATATTGCCCTAAACAAAATTGCACTAAACTAGGGTTCATAGGGTTCATACATCTCTCCTCTCTCTCTCTCTCTGCTACATCTCCTAGCTAGGGTTCATACATCCAAATTAGAGAGAGAGCAGAGAGCAGAGAGAGAGAGAGAGAGGAGGGTAGGGGAGAGGAGAGGGAGAGGCTTACAGGGCGGTGGAGAGGGCGGCGGCATCGAGGGAGGGCGTGGGGCGAGGGCCGACGAGGTCGAGGGCGGGTGCAGGGGCGGCGAGGTCGAGGGCGGGCGCAGGGGCAGGGGAGAGGCGGGGTGGCGTTGTGGTCGATGGCGCGGGCTCGGGAGACGGCCGTCGACGAGGTCGACGGCGTCCAGGGGGTGATGGCCGGCGGTCGAGGGCGAGACGGTGACGGACGACGCGAGGGCGACAGCGGCGGCGACAGAGTGGGGGGAAGAGGGTATGGGGAGAGTGGTCGAGGGGAGAATTGGGACTTGGCGGTTGGCGGTTGGCCAAATTTGAGGTTAACTCAAAATAGCAGTAGCGCTGCTTTACAACCCAGTGCTATAGCTAACTTAGCTATAGCGCTGCGTTGTAAAGTAGCTCTACTGCGAATGGCACATAGTAGTAGTGCTTTTCTAGAACAAAGCGCTATAGCTATATTAGCTATAGCGCTGGTTCTCAATCAAGCGCTACTGCTAACTGTTCCAATTTTTATTATTTTCATTTCTAGTTTTTAATTTTCTTTTCTTTTAATATTTTCCTTTTCTTTTCTGTTTACTTTCCTTTTTCTTTTGTACTTCTTTCTCCCTATTGTTTTTTTCTTTTGTTTTTCTCTCGACGATGGCGTCTCTGGCCCTCTCCCCCTGCACGCATAACACCGGAACTATGCATGTGGTGGTAACATATCAGTTGACCGATAACGATTACTTAAGTGCGTACACAAAATAGATACATATATATATATATATATTAGCTGCGTCGACGACATTTCACATTGAGCTTCTTCCCTTTCTTGTTCATTCCCGAGTAATTGAGACCCACCTTGTGACTTTTCTGGAGCCATGGATTACAATCTTTCTTAGGTAATGTAGTATTGATACTTCTTTTCACGTATGCTTCATCGTCTTCGTCATCTTCCCTCATCGGGTTGCCGTATTGGTCGTAGTCTTCCTCATTGGCTACTTCATCCATTCTGACGATGCTCCTTTTGGATCTCCTCACTACAACACGGCTGGGATTGGCCTGGTCGGTTATGAAGAAGCATTGTGTCATGTGCTCAGTGTGTACCCATGGCTCATTTTTGGCGATGACGTTTAAGTTCACAGGAGTGCTCTTCGCGTCGGGTATAGACATGTTGGTGAAATACTCGTTTTCTCTTACGACGTCCTTGGCCCATCTAACACGGAACATCGTCGCATCATGCATTCCACCATAGTCAAGCTCCAGATCTGTTCGACACTTCCGTAGAATCTCTCAATCGTGCCGTTGGCGTCAGTCACTCATTGAATTGTCACCCGAGAGTTCTGGTAATCACTGTCCATGTCTTTGGCCTCCGTCTAGAACGTGTACCCATTGATATCGTAGGACTGATAGGTCGCGAGCTTGGGCGCGGGGCCATGTGCTAAGTCATGTACGAGCAATCTGTCCAAACTGCCCTCTTCTGGGGATTTTGAAGAACTTGCTGTTTAAACAAGCGCAAGAAAGTGGTGTTGTGCTCTACGGTAACTTCGTCATCCGTCTTGAGCATCCCCTTATCATGGTACTTCTTTGCGATGGTTTCTTTGTGCTGTGCCACATAACCATCTAACACATCTAGGTGTTGTAGCACTACTAAGTTAGCCCTGTCAAAGTCGTTCTGTCTATCCGAGTAGACTATGTGAAATTCCCTCTAGCCATTGTAGTGACCATCTCCTTCGAGCTTCCCGTCGTGCTTCTTGACGGGAAAACTAACCACAGGATCTCCAACGCTTATATAATTCTCGCAAAAGGAGACGCACTCATGCGTCAGATACCCCTAGACGATGCTCCCTTCCGGACGGGACATGTTACGAACAAATCCTTTGATGACCCCATTCATCCTCTCGAATGGCATCATGCTCTGAAGGAATGTCGGCCCGAGGTCGATGATGTCATCCACGATGTGGCCACACAGATGCACCATGATGTCAAAGAACGCGGGCGGAAGTACATCTCAAGCTCACATAGTATGACGACGATCTCTTCCTGTAGCCTTCGGAGCTGCTTCACACTTATGGACTTTCGAGATATAACATCGAAGAAGTTGCAGAGACCAGTAAGAGTGTCACGGACGTGCTTCTCCATTATCCCTCTAATGGCAACCGGGAGTATCCGCGTCATCATCACGTGACAGTCATGAGACTTCATCCCGCTGTACCTTTTCTTCTTGGGGTCTAGAAATCTTCTTATCTTCCCACAGTAACCGGAACTGACTTTGATTCCCATAAGGCACTAGATGAATTGATCAATCTCCTTCGCACTTAACGTGAATCAAGAAGGGGGGCAATAATTCTACTCCTTGTTGACTTTTCTGCCCCCTTCCCCCTCCTCCGTCTCCCTCTCCGTCTCCTCCATCAACTTTTTATGGTGGAGATCTTTCCTGATCTTCAAATCTTCCAAGTCTTTCCTTGCCTTCGGCCCATCCTTGGTCTTCTGCGGCATGTTCATCAGTGTGCCAAGCAAGCTCTCGAGGAAATTCTTCGTGATATGCATTGGATCATGATTGGGCCAGTACTCCAAGTCCCAGAAAACAGACCTCGTTTTCCATACCTTCAGTAGCGGCTCTGGTGCCTTTTTGATCTTTCCCGGCACGGGGCATTGCTCCCAGTTTCTAAACAGCTCGTCGATTTTGGTGCCGCTCCTCTTACGTGGAGGTCCTCGAAGCTCAGCCAACCCATTGAATAGATCTCCACGCTTTCTCCACGGGTCATCCTTTTTGAACCATCTACGATGCCCCATGTACACGATTTTCCTGGACCCACCATCTTTCATTGACGTAAGCTGCTGAGACATTGTATCATCCATGCACCTCGTGCATCCGCAGTATCCGTTGCACACCTGGACTGAGGTGTACCCGTAACCGAGACAGTCGTGCACCATGTCCATGCCAGTGTTTTCCATAACGTGTCTAGCTCCTCTTTCTGAAGCCCCGTATACAGGTTAATACTATTTCCCGGTTGTTTCGGCCCTTGAATCAGCATGACCATGTGTATGTACTTTGTTTTCATGCACTTCCATGGGGGGAGGTTGTACATCCATACAAACACGGGCCATGTGTTGTGGTTGGTGTTCTGGTTTCCAAACGGATTCATGCCATCCGTACTCGCATCAGTTGAATGCTCTCCACTGGCTACCATCTACGAGGTGTCTCAGCCTCGGATCATCTCCATCGTCGGGCTTCTTCCTCTCCGCGTGCCAGCACATCAGCTTTTCTTTATTAGGATCTACGAAATACCGCTGCTGACGGGGAGTGATCGGAAAGTACCATACAACATTCTAAGTAGCTTTCTTTCCTGCCTTCTTGTATCGAGAAGCATTGCACACCGGACAACTGGTTTTTCCCGCGTGCTCCCCCCGATAAATGATGCAATCATTGATGCATGCGTGGTACCTAATGTGTGGCAAATCAAAAGGGCAAACGATTTTCTTGGCCTCCTCGACACAAGTAGGACAGAGGTTCCCCATGGGAAGAACTTTATTATGTAGAAACTTCAAATGCTCATCGAGGCTTTTGTCTGGTCATTTATTTTTGGCCTTCGTCTTTAGAAGTTCGAGTGTGAAACTCAAGCGGGTCACCTCGGGATCGCAACCGTCATACAATGGAGTCCTCAAGTCTACTTCAAGTTGCGCCAGCTTGGCCTCCTCTCTAGAGGCAGCTCTCTCGCTAGTCGTACTCTTGTGAAGGAGGTCTCGAATATGATGGTCCTGCACGAGTGCACTTAGTAGCGTTGAAGACTGCAGCGTGACCGCAGCCCCTTCTCCGCCATGTCCGGACTCTTCTTGGCCGTGTCCGGAACCTTCTCCGCCGCCATCGTCATTTCCATACTCTTCCCCGCCGACATGTCCGGCGCCATCGTCTTCTTGTCGATCGGTCATCTCTTCGTCTAGCCCCATGTCGTTATTACCTGCCATGTGGACATCCTCATCATCATCTTCTTCTTCACTTATCCACTAAGTATAGCCATCCATGAAACCATTCATCAGCAGGTCCGCCTTCAAATTGCCATGATCAAAAGGGTCCAAAAGGAATCCTTCCTTGCATCTTGCACACGGACATCTAATCCTAGTCCGATTATTTGCATGCATGTCCATCACTGCGGATTACATGTACCGCTCCACCTTCCATCCACTCACCTTCATGACCGACTGCACGGTATAAAAAGCAAAAGTGTTATGAAATAAATAATGCATGCTGCAAAGTCATATATATAAAATTTTGGCATGACCTTTCCTAAAAATAGGACATATGAGTTTGCTCGAAATTCACCGAAACGGAAAAAAATCGACATTTTGGTAAAACATAAGCAACTCGAGGGCATGTCACTAGCACAAATCTGTCCATGTATGTATATATATATATATCCCAAGCACACATATTCTCACTCACACACATATTCACATTCTTGAAATGAACAACTTTTTACTCACCTATATATATCTCCCGAGACGGACCGAGAGCAGGCGGTTAATTAGATGATGAGAGAGAACGATCGACAGAGCACGTGTGGTTGGCTAAATAGCTAGCTACATCTAGTTGTTTGGAGGAGAGGTGAATCTAGCTAGCTAACTAATGGAGAGGGGTTACGGTGGATGGGGGCATTAATGGGGGAGACAGGAGAGGTGTAGGAGAAAGAGAGAGGCCATTTATGGAGGAGTGTGCCATTAATGAGGAGAGAAGAGAGGTAGGAGGAAGAGAGAAGAAGAGAAACAACGGTGGAGCTAGAGTGGAGAGGGGAGAGGGGAAAGGAGGGGGAGAGAGGGCAAAGTGGGTGAGAGGAGGGGAAGGGGGTGGAAAAGGTGGCACCAACCGCAACTAGCAGTAGCGCTGCTTTGAAAAAAGCGCTAGTGCTATTGGACTTAGTGGTAGCGCTTTCAAGGGAAAACGCTACTACTATGTGGGGCCCACTAGCAGTAGCGGCACATAAAAAAAGAGCGATGGTACTAAACTGCTAGTAATAGCGCTTTTTTCTGTACACCGCTACAACTATGAAAATAGTCGGCGGCCTCGTCTGGTCCCACATAGTAGTAGCGTGTTTCTGCTTCACAGTGCAACTACTATGGAGTTACTAGTAGCGCTTTCCTAGAAAAGCGCTACTCCTAAATAGCAGCAGCATTTACTTCTGTCAAGCGCTACTATTATGCTACTATGTATAAGCGTTTTCCTAGTAGTGTCCCCGCCGCCGTCCCCGTCACCGACCCCCTCCGACCTCGATCGAGGTGAGACCAGCCACCCCATGTTGTTAATTTAATTTAGGTATTTTAGGTGTTTAATCTTAGAATAACATAGTATGAAACCTAGTTATGATCGAACCACGTTTAAAATATAGGTTTTTAATTAGGTGTAGTTAATAGAATTTAGGTGTATATCTTGAATGCTTATTGAATGCTCATATGATGTAGATATAAACATGTATATCTTGAATGCTTATTGCATGCTCATATGAAGTGGCCGGCCATGTTTGCAGGTTACACCTCCTATAGTGGCCTATGTTTTGCCAGAGTGTTGATTAAATTCCGCTCCGGCAAAGTTCAGGCGCTCGATATGTCCTTTTTTAGCAAACGTCATCCGGATTTTTCCGTGAATTCTGGCATGGCTTGTGCTAGAATATGTAGGAAATATCGAGTGGCCTAAATTTTCTCAAAAAATAATTAAATGACATTTTGGTTTGACTTTAAGTCTGTCGAGGCTCCATCAAGGAAGGTCGAAAAATTAGTGAGGGAGTGTATCCACCATATATGAGAGAGGACAAAGAAGCCCGACCGTTGTCGTGGGGGTCGTTTCTCCTTCTTTTCCTTGTGCTAGACCTTTGTTATGCACTAGGGAAAGGAGGAGTAACGACCATCACCGACGGTCGCAAATGTCAGAGAGGAATTAGTGAGGGGGAGTCTCCACCATATAGACTCGGCAGACCGATAGTCAACCGTGATGAATAATAATGATCAAATTTAATTTTTATAGTACATATATTGAATTTTACAAGTTTAATCTTTGAATTATGAACGTAGGAAATGTCGTCATCGGACGACGAAATTCTCCCGAGGGAGTGCAGCTGGTGCAATGACGACCGAGGTATGTGCGACAGGCCTCACTTGGACGAAGATCGGCGCTTCAGCATTCAACTCTAGGAGACCTTCGATGTTGAAATGGTACGCAACAACGAAAAATGTTTTTTTCATATTAAGCATGACTTCAACTATTTCAACGTCTATTTTTCATCTTTTGCAATTGGAGTAGCTTATCCCATGCCATGCAAGACGCTATGTCTTGGAGAGGATGGGTTTTGAATACGATGAAAATTTCGAAACAAAGAAAATTCACCTAAGGACCCATCATGATGTGGATTTTGAAGTAAATCTATATAATTCCGACAGCGTAGCCCATTTTGGTTGCAAAAATTGGGAAACACTTTGCAAGATGTATGGTTTTTGTGAGGGTATGCTTGTCACCATGGATCTTTGTGATCCTAACATCGACCAAGACAATATGGACATTTGGGTCCTTGTTGATACGCTTCCAATTCTACCGCTATGTGAGTTTCTCAAACATAGTTATTCACTAATTTATATTGTTCATTTCAAAATAGTTGACAACTTATTTCCATTGACAACTTATTTTCATTGTTCAAACAATGTGCGGAACATGGTAGACATAACCTACTACACCGATGGCTCTGAGTTAACTTATCAGGAGAAAAATCATCTAGTCGCATTTTGTACTGATCTTGAGAATTACAATATCTATTATAAAACTCCTCCACATTATGGTCAATACGTGCCACTAGTGCATGTGTTGAACTACGGTAACATCCATGGAGATTTCATGGTAAGATTTTTTAGTATTATGATATCCGTGCATATTTTGCATAAATTCTTTTAAAACTTAATAGCATTGCTAACTACGAAGTTATTATTATGTTTTTCAACAGAAAATCCCGAATGATTGTGTGCCTCATCTGATGTATCAGAATGGTTGCCTTGATGTTTTGAACATACAGCCAGGTCATCATACGAATCTCACCTGTCCATATTGGATTTCTAAAAGAGCTGGAGACATGAAAATCAAAGAATGGAAAAAATGTATGGACAGTCGTAAGGAGGTACTTGGAAGCAACATTGTGCAACTAAAAGAACTGGAGACATGAAAATCAAAGAATTGAAGACAGGATAATCTCCATTCTCCATAATGGAGAGTCAGGGCCTATCTTGTTTTATGCTATTTTAACTAAGAGAAGGTAGTAGGTCCTAGTTAATTATACTCATGATCATGTGCTAAGAACAACTAAGTAGGATTGGTTAGATGACTATGATGATGATGTGGTATCGAGTAGAAGTTGTATGATCGATGATGATGAGTATGACTTGTTATTATGATACCAATGATGAGTTATTTATTATTATTATTGATGATGCATGATGCTAAGTTGTTATATGAGCATGATTACTTATTATATAACAGTGGGTGAAATGAACCTAGATTAGATTCAAGTGAAGCCAACATGTGGTGCACATCGAAAGTACTACTAATCCAAACTAGATCAAGTTTGGATTAGAGTAGTACTTTTGACATGCACCACATGTTGCCTCCACTTGAATCTACTCCATCTTCATTTCACCCACTGTTATATATAATAAGTAATCATGGTCATAAAATCATATGATGAAAGTACTGTATATAAAACCACACAATGAAAATAAGCTGTATTTTTAAAAATACAGGAAAATTTAGCAGCATCGCTTTTTAGAACAAGCGCTTCTTCTACTTACAAGTAGCAGTAGCGCTTTTTAGAACAAGCGCTACTGCTAATTACAAGTAGCAGTAGCGCTCCCTTTCCAGCGCTACTGCTACTAGTTAACTGTAGCGCCTTAGTGGTAGCGCTAGACCCAGCGCTACTGGTATGCATATTTCAAGCGCTACCACTAGGGTTTTCCCTAGTAGTGATAGATAATAAGCGTACACGTACACAAGCATAGTTCAACCATAAGTACATAGTTCAACCGTCATGAAGCATATACTCAAGCGTACATAGTTCGATCCCACATCTCATCTCACATGCCGGCGCGACCCTGGAGCTTCTTCAAGTACTCGGCGTATGCGTCTTGCACCACCATGCGAGAAATGTTCTGCTAGAAGGAGCCAATGGCCCGTCCTCTTGCATGCGCCAAAACACTTAGATACGCGTCATGAAACTTGTGGTTACAAAATGGGCATCGATAACCGCCGTTCCAGGTCCTAATACACCTGTTATGTATTCCCGCATAAACCTCCATCAGGATTTGCCTCATGTATCTCCTCTGGACATCTTCATCCTCGTTGTCCACATCATAAGACATCACCTATACAAATAGTAAAACAAATTTGGCATCAAATCAATGATTACATGCCATCAAGTAGGATTAGGAATTTATGGCTATTTATTTATACATATCCAGAGATTATGGTGCGATTTTTGAGCACAGTCGTCTATGTACAGACCAATCTTGAAGAAAATAATGGGACAAACATATGTAGGTCATTCAAAATGAATTGTCAAGTCCTAGCTAGGAATTATTAGCAAGAACACAAACCCTAGTCGAATTACTAGAAGAAATCATTTGCATAGATGAAACAACTAATCACTTATCACTTGTACTATTCAAACAATCAATACACTACATAGGTCTAACGAAACATATTAGATTTCATAGATTGGGAGAACATAACCATAGGATTTCTATTCCAAAAAGGGGGAGGCAAGATTAACCGGAGAAACCCTATGATATATTTGACACATAAATGGGTATAGATGACTAACTAGTTGTCCATCGTCGCCGGAGTGGTCGTCAGAGTCATCGCCGGAGTGGTTGTCGGAGTCGTTGCCGGGGACATCACCAGAGTTGGTGTGGAACTCCGCCTCCGGCTGTGGAAGCTCGACGCCGTCAACGATGTCAGGGTGCAGCGATAACTTGCCAGCGGTGACGGCAACCTCTGTCTCCATCTCCATGCCGTCCTCAGGTGCTTTAGCAGCCCCGGCGTCGCCACTCCCTCCGATGGGGCGCTTTAGCGGCATCCTCATACACTGACGGCTTTGAGGACTGAGAGTGGCATCGAGGATGCAAGCGGAGAGAGAGGATTGTGTGTGTGTGTGGCGAGAATGGGGGGTGTGGCCGCTCGGGCACACCATTAATATGGAGTAGTGGGAGTTGTGGGAGAGAGGCGGGCGGTGGTCAAACTGATCGCTCGCCTCCCAGTGAACCTGCGCAACGGACTGCTGGCATGCCTACCAAAGTTTCACACAGCTACTTGGACGCCTCCCGATGACACTCTGCAGCGCGCACGCCTCGGGCCTTCCTGGGTGGCGGACTGCTCGCATGCATCCCGTGAACTCACGCCTGGTCGCATGACACACGGGTCATGTGGCGGCACGTATATTGTTTTTCTATTTGGATGATTAATGCTGCCGCTTTATTGCTTAACCGAAGCATGGCACGTATCCATTGTTGGTCTAACGCTCATGATTTGAATAAATAATCCGTTTGGGATATTGGTTTACAATTATTAATAATCTCCCATTTCTAATTAGATAAAGATTACATCAAAACTGGCCTCAAATTTGACAAAAAAGTACAATGCCACTTTGTATTGGTGTCCATATGACAACACGATAAGTTTCATGAACTTCAAGTAAGTTTTGGATGTACTAGAATTTAAAAATGAAGATTCTCAATGTTCGAAAATTGTTGCATGAGGAGTAAACATGCACCTAGTGAGACACATGTGTTTTTGCAATCCATTTAGGTGCACTATCACGTGTGCATGTAGCTCAAATTTGATTTTTGCACATTATACCCGTAGAAAATCAATCAATTAATGTACTAAAACGTCTTAATGATCTCTCTGATTTTTTTGAAATTAAAACGTTTCTCCTTTGGTAACATATGTTCACCTCGGGATAATTAATTTAACATGCATCATAGTTGCGGTGGATTCGAGGTGTGTGTGTGAGTGTGTGCGTCTAGTGGTGGCGGGTGGCTCACGGTACACTACGAGTTGTGGGCCACCTTGTGGGTTGGCCATTTTGTTAGGCTGGCCAGTGCCACATCATAGTCATGAATTCGTTATTTAAAACATTACACAACCATTTCAAACATACATGTTTTGGCCACATGCAGTCGATGGTTGTCCTACACGACACTTGATACTCGTGTGTGACGCTTTCTATGGGACCGCGATGTTGTCGTCCATCAGTTTGACGAACAGCCAGTAGTGAGATTAATTTAACCAGCAAGGTAGAATCTATTTTGTTTGTGTTATGGTGGTATATAGTATGCGTCGAAGAGGTGGGGGGACTAGCATATATACTATACGTACGCGTCCGTGAACAAGTACACCTCACTCAGTGTCGGGAAATTTCGGTTTCCGAGGCATGTGCCACATGAAAATTGTGAAATTGGCTATTAAAACATCACACAACACCTCTTTCGGCCACATGCATGCACGCGGTGGTTATCCTAGCTAGGACACTCACATCTGACGCTTCCATCTATGGGCCCACGAGGCCATCGTCGATGCATGCGTGCATCACTTTGACATACATCGGGAGAGGTTAATTAATTTCACCATCGATGAGGATTCTTTTGGATTGTACATATTACAGTAGGAGCATATAGTATGCGGTGAAGAGGGGGGAAGGGGACCATCATATGTTGTACGCTTCATGAACCTCGCTCTGTCTAGGTGCATGGTTTACGGTTTTTGAGGCATGTGGCACATCAAAGAGGTGCATTTTTGGTATTCAACATATGTATGTTTGGCCCACATGAAAAGCAGTGGTGGTTGTCCTCTTGCACACACTTAAGCAGTTATGAGCGATATCGATGCTTTCCATCTATGGGCCCGCTTGATCCATCACTACTTTTTGCCTGACAACACAAGAGAGGTTAATTTGACTTAGGAGGGGATTATTTTTTTCTTGTAATACGATATATATATATATAGGTGATGCTCTGGGATGACACGCATGATACAGTTTGAGCACACACACATGCATGAGTATGCATGAATCCCTCCCATCGATTCGAAGTGGCTAGTACAACGACACGTCATGAACCGATCTCGCTCTGTGTGGGGAGCTAGTGTACGATTTTTTATGCACACGCCACATCAATGTTGTGAAATGGTATTCAAACATGCATGCACACATCACCTCCATACATATGCATGTAGTGTTTGCCTTCGAACGGTACACTCCCTCGCGTGGTTATCGGCGACAAGCCTATATATTCATGGGCCCGCGTGGACATCCATGATCACCTTGACCGACAATAAGATAGGTTACCATGGCGGATTCTTCATTTGGTTCATGTTATCATAGTATAGGTCATGGTGAGATTCAAACCTAATTAAGTTTGAGCGCATATACTATTCACGCATGCATGCATAAATCCCCATCGTTGGCTTGAAGTGTGGTGTAACATACATGTGCATCGTCAACCTAACCCTCACTCAATGTGGGGATTTCTAGTTCGAAATCACAGTGCCACATCAAAGTTCTTCCATTGTTACTCAAAAAAACACCTCTCCATACATATGTTTGGGCCAGACGCATGTAGTGGTTGTCTTCGGGGACTAGCTACTTGTGTTATTATTGGCGAGCTAGCCCATCTCCGGGGTCTCATGGACGACCATCACTTTAACCAACAACAAGAGAGCGGTTGTACGACCAAGGTGGATTATTCTTGGTCCAGTTTACGATCCATTTTGGTGAGAGATGCCTCTATGGACCGCCGACTGAAAGTGTGGGGGGGGGGGGCTGCTACTTCGCACTTTGCTAGGTGAAACTCAGTTGGGGGGTCATGCATTCATACAGCTTAGGATTCCCTTCGTAGCAACACGAGGGGGGTTGCTAGCTGCTACTTCACACATTTCTTGGTGAACCTCGGTTTCGGGGGTGGCATGCATTCATAGCTTAGGATTCCCTTCGTGCCGACACTAGGGAGGGGGGGGCAGCTAGCTACTTTAGACTTTGGTAGGTGAACCTCGGTTGCTGCGGCATGCATTCATAGCTTAGGATTCCCTTCATGCTGACATGAGGGAGGGGGGCTGCTAGCTACTTCGCACTTTGCTAGGTGAACCTCGGTTGGGGGGGGGCATGCGTTCATAACATTGGATTCCTTTCGTGCCGACACGAGGGAGGGGGTCTGCTTGCTACTTCACACTTTGCTAGGTGAACCTCGGTTAGGGGGGAGGGGGCATGCATTCATAGCTTAGGACACCCTTCGTGCCGACAAGAGGGGGGTGGTGGCAAGCAATACCGTGCGCTTTGCGAGATAGGTGCCACATCGAAGTTGCATTTGGTATTTGAAAATCAAACCACCCTTTTCATACATAAATTTGGTCCACATGCAAGTGTGTCCTTGTTTTGACCCTCTCCCTCGTCATTTTTTGCCAAGTTTATGATCATTAGACAAGTCGGATGACGCAACAAACATGGTTCACTCAAATTAACCGTGTGGCACGCAGGTCCCCTATCATGCACACATCCACGCAGTACATTGGGCTCCATGAGGCTTCCCCTCTCCAAAATATCTACCTTCCTTTAGCATTTTTCTGTTTGATAACACACGATTATTGTGTTTCGACCATGTGGAATGTTTCTTGGTCCCAATCCCGCCTACATCCCTAGAAAATATCTGCATGCCTCGAGGGTTTTCTATTTAATAACACACGGTTGTTATCTCCAGACCGTGTGCGATTATTCTTGTTCCCAATCCCGTATGCATCCCTCGAAAATATCTGCCCGGCTCGAGGGTTTTTCTATTTCATAACACACAGTTGTTATCTTCGGACCGTGTGCGATGCACCATCATCAAAATTTTCAATAGCCCCGGCATTTCACTCCTGCGTTTGACTCCTGCGTAGTAAAATTTTGAGTACCCGCGTCATTTCCTCAACCCCCCCCCCGCCCCCCTCGACGCACACACAGACACACCAAAACTTCACTACAAAAAAAAGACACATCCGTGACATTTTGGGCCAAACGAATTTTTTTGTGTCATGCTTATGACACTTTTATGACGATAATTGTGACAAAACCCGGTATCACCATAGATGTGGTGGGCTCGTAATTCTATGACAAAAAAATCATGATATAAAATGGGCTTTTCGTCCTGGGCTGGCCGGAGACACAGCTACATGACATTCTTTGGGCCGTCCATGACGGAAAAACCATGGTAGAAGTGAGGGCAAGAAAAATATCAGGGAGTTCCTGGTTACGGTGGGTGGTCGGGGGCTAAGCGATGCGCGTTTCTCTCGTACATGTATGCACGTGGGTGCGAGGCATTGGGTGATACGTCTCCAACGTATCTATTATTTTTGATTGTTCCATGCTATATATATTGTATTTTGGACATTATTGGGCTTTATTATACACTTTTATATTATTTTTGGGACTAACCTATTAACCGGAGGCCCAGCCCAGAATTGCTGTTTTTTGCTTATTTCAGAGTTTCGTAGAAAAAGAATATCAAATGGAGTCCAAACGGAATGAAGCCATCAGGAACGTGATTTTCGGAATGAACGTGATCTAGAGCACCTGGACCCTATGTCAAGACATCAACCAGGAGGCCACGAGGTAGGGGGCGGGCCCCCCAGGCGTGCCCTCCACACTCGTGGGCCCCCTGTTGCTCCACTGACGTACTCCTTCCTCCTATATATACCTACGTACCCCCAAACTACCAGATACGGAGCCAAAATCGTAATTCAACCGCCGTAACTTTCTGTATCCATGAGATCCCATCTTGGGGACTATTCCAGAGCTCCGCCGGAGGGGGCATCGATCACAGAGGGCTTCTACATGAACACCATTGCCTCTCCGATGAAGTGTGAGTAGTTTACCTCAGACCTTCGGGTCCATAGTTATTAGCTAGATGGCTTCTTCTCTCTTTTTGGATCTCAATACAAAGTTCTCCCCTATCTTATGGTGATCTATCCGATGTAATCTTCTTTTGCGGTGTGTTTGTTGAGACCGATGAATTGTGGGTTTATCATCAAGTTTATCTATGAACAATATTTGAATCTTCTCTAAATTATTTTATGTATGATTTGTTATCTTTGCAAGTCTCTTCGAATTATCAGTTTGGTTTGGCCTACTAGATTGATCTTTCTTGCAATGGGAGAAGTGCTTAGCTTTGGGTTCAATCTTGCGATGTCCTTTCCTAGTGACAGCAGGGGCAGCAAGGCACGTATTGTATTGTTGCCATCGAGGATAACAAGATGGAGTTTATATCATATTGCATGAGTTTATCCCTCTACATCATGTCATCTTGCTTAAAGTGTTACTCTGTTCTCTTGAACTTAATACTCTAGATGCATGCTGGATAGCGGTCGATGTGTGGAGTATAGTAGTAGATGCAGGCATGAGTCGGTCTACTTGTCTCAGACGTGATGCCTATATACATGATCATACCTAGATATTCTCATAACTATGCTCAATTCTTTCAATTTCTCAACAGTAATTTGTTCACCCACCGTAAATACTTATGCTCTTGAGAGAAGCCACTAGTGAAACCTATGGCCCCCGGGTCTATCTTCCATCATATTAATCTTCCAACACTTAGTTATTTCCTTTGCCATTTATTTTACTTTGCATCTTTATCATAAAAATACCAAAATATTATCTTATCATATCTATCAGATCTCACTCTCGTAAGTGACCATGTAGGGATTGACAACCCCTTATCGCGTTGGTTGCGAGGATTTATTTGTTTGTGTAGGTGCGAGGGACTCGTGCGTGGCCTCCTACTGGATTGATACCTTGGTTCTCAAAAACTAAGGGAAATACTTATGCTACTTTGCTGCATCACCCTTTTCTCTTCAAGGGAAAACCAATGCAAGTTCTCAAGAGGAAGCATTGAGCTCTAACTGAACCAGAGCGAGGCATTCACCTACTGAATCCGAGCGATTGCATTGCAGGCTACGCATTACTGAACCCGAGCGATCGATCGATGGCTGTTAATTGAACCTGATCGAGCGATTCCTTCGCTATTGCTGCTAATTGAAGCCGATCGATGCTGCCTATGGATGACCAGTGAGCGTTCTTGCGGGGGGGGGGGTGGATGAACAGTTCTCGGTGGGGGTTTGGATGACCAGGACCCCGTGGTAGTAGAGGTTGTTGCCGCTGGATGAATAGGACCCCGATCGAGCCAGTTGGGGGTGGATGAATAGGACACCATGGAGGGCTGGATGAATAGGAAGCCGTGGAGGGCTGGTTAAACAGTAGCCGGTGGAGGGCTGGATGAACAGTAGCCCGTGGAGGGATGGTTGAACACGACCTCATGGAGAGGGCTGGTTGAACAGTAGCCGGTGGAGGAGCGGTGGAGGTTGGATGAATAGGAGTCCATGGATGAACAGTCGCAGGTGGAGGCTGGAGGAGGTCGACGGTGGATGAACAGTAGCCCGTGGAGGCAGTCGATGGTGGAGATGAATAGTATCCCGTGGAGTCCCGTTTGACGGTACGCCACACCCCTCCCGATGAACAGGACCCCCGTTTCGACCGTAGCGCTCCAACACAAGTCTAATTCCTCCGTTTTGCGGTACGCCACACCCCTTCTGATCAACAGGACCCCGTTTCGACCGTAGGACGTCCAAGAGAAGTCCGTTTCCTCTGTTATGCGCTACGCCAGACTCGTCCCGATGAATAGGATCCCATTTCGACCGTGGCCGGTCAAACACAAGGTCGTTTTCTTCGTTCTGCGGTATGCCAGGCATTGTTTCGATCGGCTGTTCCGTCCAAGCCGGTTGGATCCCGATGAACATGACAACGACGTGGTTTCTCTGTTCCGACCGAGCCATGTACACGAGCCCTGTCCGTATGTATGTGTGAGTAGGTGTTTGAGATCCCGCCCGTATGTACGTATGTGGTCATACTTACTTTCTTGCACCCTGGCCGCTATACGTACGTGTACATGATATTAACGGAACTGTGTGACATGCTACGTGCGCGCCTCTACTATGACACATGCATGCCTCTACTACAACACATGGCCTTCCTTACATGGCCACGGTTCATCGCTGCATCCTGCACACAAACCGATCGACTAGTATGTACGTACGCTTCGACCAGGTTGGTCCCGACTATCAGGAACTTCCTTGCATGCGAAGTTGTAGCTGGTGGGTCCCAACAGTCAGGCGGAAAATCATTTTTTCGTGTAATATGGATGCACTTCCTTGCGTGCGAAGATGTAGCTGGTGGGTCCCAGCAGTTAGGGGGAATTTTTTTTTTCGTGAAATATGGTGGCCCGTCCCGTGGCTCCGTGCTGTCAAGTGGAGGAATCATTATTTGGTGCGTAATAAGGAGGCACTTCCTTGCTACGGCCAATGGAAGTCGTTCGTTGACCACATTGACCACTCCGCGCCGAGAGCACCAAGGCGGTGGACAATAGCGACACCTAGGAAGGGGACGACGTGGAGTCGGGGAAGACGCGGCAGTGGATGCCCACGCGGAGAGGAGTACGAGGGTTCACTGGTTCGGCTGCGGTGTGAGGCTGCGGTCACCGCAGGGCCTGGCCAGCGGTGGGAGTAGTAGGGGCGGTGAGGCTCCGCTGCAGCACAGCCGGCCACGGGAGGCAAGAGCACGCGGTGGTTTGGATGGCTGGAGCAAGAAAATTAGAGGTTGAAGAAGTAGGACGACCGTTGGATGTTAACAATCCAATGGTCACTGGTGATAGAATCGTTTGTTTACTAAGTTGACAAAGCCCTCCGTCCGTGTCAACTAGTAGGCCCACAAGTCAGCCTGCCACTATGGTGGGTTGCAGCTAGCAGGGGGAGTATTCATTTTTTTGTGCATAATAAGGAGGCACTTCCTTGCGTGCGAAGACATAGCTGGTGGGTCCGAGCTGCCAGCAGGACTATTCATTCTTTTTGGCTTAATAAGCAGGTACTTACTTGCGTGCGGCCATGGACCATGTGGGTCCCAACTGTCAGCCTCTCCATGTGCATCCCTCTTTTGATGTTGTTGTTTGATGATAACGTTGACCACGCCGTGCCTAAAACACCAGCGCGATGGACGGCGCCGAGACCCCGGAAGGGAATGACCTGGAGGCAGCGAAGCCACAACGGTGGAGGTATGTGGGTGAGTAGAGGGATGGCTTGGCCAGCGGTGGGAGTAGTAGGGGCGGTGAGGCCTCTGCGGCATCACAGCCGGCGACGGGAGGCAGGAGCACGTGACATGAGCAGCACTGTTTTGGGTGGCTGGAGCAAGAACAGCAGAGGTTGAAAAAGCACGACGGCCGTTGGATGGACATCGTACGTTCGCTGCAGCTAGAATCATTTATATTGACTAAGTTGACAAAGCCCTTGGTACACGTGAACTTAGTAGGCCCACAGGTCAGCCTCCGAAATGGTGCGCCCCAGATGTCAGGGGGAGGAATCATTTTATGGGCAGCTGAAGCAAGAATATCCGAGATTGAAGAAGAAGCACGACATCTGTTGGGTGGACATCCAACGGCCACTACTGCTAGAACCGCGTGTTGACTATAAGTTGACAAAGCCTTGCATACGCGTCAACTCAGTTTTTGTTTTTTTAGGGGACGTGTCAACTTAGTAGTCCCACAAATGTGTGGCAAAGAACATAAAGCCCATTTGCGATTTGTAAGAATGTACAGCCCATTTTTGAATTCTAATGGAATTTACTACAGCCCATTTATAGTTTGTTAAAAGTACAACCCATTTTCTAGCTAGGACACCGATTAATAATTTCAACCAACCGCTCAAAACAGAATTCAATAAAATTTCCCACATTTTGATGGGATCCGAAATATTTTTATCCCAAAATTTCTAGTCAGATTAAATACAATTTCAATATAAATTTGTGTTACATAAAAATCCAACAAAATATTGCGCGCACAACAAGTAATGAAATTAAAAATTTAAAATTCCAAAAATAATATATTTTTTAAACTAATGATGTCTTTGGTGCATTTTTTATAGTTACTGCCCAGTTTTTATAATTACATCCCATTTATTATTTCTTAAAGGCCATTTTCTTGTTAAGCCTAATGCATCCCTCGTACGAAAGATTTGCAGCCCAGCGGGGCGAAGAATAACAAGTTGACCCGGATATTGTGTACAACTGTCGGCCCAGTTGCATTGTTGATGTTGGAAAAAGGCCTGTGTAGTACACTACAACCTTACATGGCTACTCAGCCCACATTCAGCGACGCCGGAAAATCCCAAACAAGGCTTCTACACAACTTTTTGAAGTTACTGAGCTCAATTAATAACTTAAGAAAAAATTTAGAGTATAGTGGAACCTAATTAAAAGCTGTCACAAGCGAAGAAATAATTCAACGGGTCCCACTTGTGCGTGTGTGGATGTGTGTGTGTGTGTTTGTGTGTGTGTGAGAGAGAGAGACCCATCGGTCGATGCTTGTAAATACATCTTTCAGCCATATGCATTGATGATGCTCAATAAAAACTTATATAGTTGACACAATCATATAGACCATCATAGCACACTGAACTTGAATACAAATATTTCACACATGCAGCACAATCTGGGTGGAAGAAGTGGGTCTCTACGGGTAGGGCTATGTTGAAACCAACAAACTCGTACATAATGGTTCATTGTCTTTATCAATGATGGGGAAATATCTTGAATGTTGTGCAAAGAAAACACAGAGAGAACACAATATATAAGTTCTGCTAGAACATTAAGTTGACATGCAACCCTTTATAAAAAAAGTTTAGGTAAAAAAATAGAACATGTCACAATCAAATATACTGTCACATCAGTGCTTCACACCCATAGCTCGGATTTAACTAGTATCTGACAAGATTCAGTTGTTACCTCAAATTAGAGCACATCTAGGCAGCCAGCCCTACCTCTTCTCCCAAAGAAGATGTGGCCTCCGCCGCGCGATGGAGTAGGCCCTGTGCCATCCATTGTTCCGAGCAACACGGGGAAACTCTGATGTTGACTCCTGTAATGGACGTCATAGACGGACCCGGGCACTAGTGGTGGCGGCAGGACTTCGGTTGATGGATTGACCACTTCTTCGACATGCACAAACACCCGATACAGGTACATCCCTAATGTGGTCCGCGACAGCCTTGGTGGCGACGAATAGTACAACCCTGGTTCCTGCACCGGTATCTCAACACCAATCACCTTCGGTATGGTGGCCGACTTGTTCATCCATGCCATAACCGCTAGAGCCCAGCTGTCTAGAGGAACAAACATACTTACGAGCTCACCTCCAAGGTTGTTGATAAGCCCATTCATGGACAAGTCATGCCGTGGAAGGTAAGCTTTGTTAAAAACTCAAGCTCAAAGGGCACCGAGCCCTATCCTAGGTTCCACCGATCAAAGCTCACCAGCGCGCCATTGTAGAACATACACTAGGAAGATTCAAACACATGACTGCAGTCGAATGTTGTCCGGAACCTGACGAAGAAATCAGCCAGTGGCGGACAGACTTCGACGAGCAAGTTACTTATTTGTATTCCCTGCGCAATGCCAAGAGCTTTGACAAGGTCGGCCGGCGAGACGGGAGGCCGGTCGCTGTTGATGATTACCATCGGCACTTTGCTGGCAAACTGGTCGTCAAGCGCCGCCATGCTAATGTTGAGCGACAGCACGTAGATCCTGAAGGCAGGACGGACCTCAGGATCTCCGGTTCGTAGATCCGCGTTGACCGGCGACATGATAGTGTGCTTGAGTACGGGGAGTACGGGAGGGGGATTTGGGGAAACTAGAGTAGGAATCAAGATTCCAGAGGTGGGGAGGGGCGGGAGATTGGGGATGAAAAGGTAGCATGAATTTCGAACACGCGCCAATATGCTCTCGGTGCGCAAGCGCACGAAAACACTAGTGGTGCCCACATGTCGGCGCGCAAGAGTCCCAATTCTTTCTTTTTTGAGAGCCCGGCCTTTTTTTGAGGATCTATTGAGAGCTCGGGCGGAGAGTCATAATTGATCTGTTTGGCATTATGTTACTACTCGGCCCATATTCAACGACACCTCATTGGCTCAAACAAGTGTACGTCATCGAAAAGAAACTAAGCTTAAATTGTCAATCTATATATCTATATCTATATCTATCTATATCTATATCAATACTTTCATAAAAAGCAGAGTTGGTGATGATGGTGTGCCTGCCATCCTGCAATATAGGTCCTCCGATCTATATCTAACGGATAGGAAGGAAACTATTACAATTTACCCGCACTCCTCTCCACATTTGCATATAAGAGCTTCCCTCATTCATCCTTTTCTCCCACAAGATCTTGATGTTCCATGCAACGCACGGGCATCTTGCTAGTAACTTGAAAAATGATATATACTCTGAACATTTGAGAATGGTAATGCCCTCATTTAGCCCACCAGCAGTTCGAGACAAGAAACAGTTCGAAACAACGATATCTACAACATTCAAACACTCACCAGTGACTACTATTGACATAAGCAGCAAGACATGATAGTTCATAAGAAGTATTGCTACACCACCAAAATGCGCCCATCTGCAGCGCTCAGACTCTCATGATACAGACGAGAATGACATTCCAAATAGAGGCAACTATTACATAGTAGGAGTGACATAGACGAGGATGACCAAATGAAAAGGAATATGAGTAACAAAAGAGAGAACTACCCATCCAGAACAAGCAGCAAAGACAACAAGTCATTCGAAGAGGGATGATCCAGCACCATCATAATTTGCAGCCCCGCTTTAGCCACGAGTGATCCGGAGACACCAGTACTCCACCCTTTCGACGCAATAGCCCAATTACCTATCAACCTGAAGGCTTGAACCACATCACTGCCTATCGGACTCGGCACATCCAAGGATCAAAGTTAATCCAGATGCCTTTGTCATTCTCACCTTCTTTTGCATGTAGGCTGTATCGTTTACAATCAGGGGAGTTTTCTCTCAAACTCCTAGGGCTCGCTGAGGGAGTCCTGGATTAGAGGGTCCTCAGACAGCCGGACTATATACTTTGGCCGGACTGTTGGACTATGAAGATACAAGATTGAAGACTTCGTCCCGTGTCCGGTTAGGACTCTCCTTTGTGTGGAAGGCAAGCTTGGCACTTCGGATATGTAGATCTCCTCCCTTGTAATTGACTCTGTGTAACCCTAGCCCCCTCCGGTGTCTATGTAAAACGGAGGGTTAGTCCGTAGGACAACAACAATCATAATCATAGGCTAGCTTCTGGGGTTTAGCCTCTACGATCTCGTGGTAGATCAAATCTTGTAATACTCTTATCATGAAGATCAATCAACCAGGACGTAGGGTATTACCTCCATCGAGAGGGCCCAAACCTGGGTAAACATTGTGTCCCCCGCCTCCTGTTACCATCCGCCTTAGACGCACAGTTCGGGACCCCCTACCCAAGATCCGCCTGTTTTGACACCGACATTGGTGCTTTCATTGAGGGTTCCACTGTGCCGTCACGATAAGGCTGGATGGCTCGTCTTGTTGTCAAGGACAACATCACCTTGGGGGGAGCCCTGGTTGTAGGCCAAACCCTCCGACTAGGCTGCTTCGTCATGACCGCCCGTTCGGCCGTCGCGCCGATGATGACTTCTCGGGTCATCAGTAACAACCTCCACGTCGGCTCGGTATTCGACGAGCAGACGGATCCAATAGAGCTCTCTTCCTTGAACAAGCTCTTGGATCGCATCGCCGCCCTGGGAGTTGCTACGGACTACGATCGGATCGGTCTTAAACCTGACCAAAAGGAGATTAACTCTCCGCCTGTCACCCATCAGATAGCGGTGGTGGAGGAGCAATGTAGCGATCCTTCCTCTATTTTGAGGACAAACTATGTCCGGATTACCGAGCCCTGTGAGCCGGATACCCATCCACGGGAGGACATGGCGCAAGGTTTGATCCTAGAATTAGACAGCATGCCAGGACTATTGGGAAACATCCCGGAGCCCGAACTGTTAAGCTCGGAAGTCCTCCGCCCCTGGGCCTTAGATTGGGTCGGGGTTCAGACCTAAATCTACCCACCGACCCAGACTCAAGTGATCTTGCCCACATTATACAAGATCCCCAAGAGACAGTTCATCACTATTGGGCCAGATTCCTCCTTGTAATGAGCAAGGTTAAGGACTGTCGCGGGGAACACAATTTTAGTCTTTTGGAAAAATTGCACGAATAAGGGAATCCTCAACGCCATAGGTCGCCCTGACATAACCCAAATAAAATTCTAGGACCCTCCGGCTCTCAATAGACCCCCCATCCGAACTAAAAGGGTGTACTCTTGTAAGTCGCCCGATCCAATTACAAAGAAACCAAAGCCCACTACATGGCATGGAACTGTATTGGAGGGATGGCTCAACGGGCCATGCCAAATTCATAGTACAGCGGATACCACGCCAACACACAGCCTTAGAGCATGTTGGATACTCCGGCAAGTGGCCAAAAGCGGCGAGGATATCCTCACCAACAATACAACAGAGCACCAACCTGTGGAAAATAACAATACAGTATTGACAGTCTTCAAGACCTTTGCCTCAAATAATAGGCGCAAGCGAACACTCCACAGCCTTGCCGAAGTCTGCCATGTTGCAGCAATAAAGCCATGGAACAGCACGGCCATAACCTTCAATACCAATGACGAACCTCAATTCCGAACAGCCCGAGCACCAGCCACTTTGGTCCTTGGTCCAATTGTGGATGGCTTCCGGCTTACTAAAGTGCTCATGGACGCTGGAAGCGGATTAAACCTCATCTACGAGGAAACTCTTAGCAAGATGGAAATAGACAAGAGCCGCATTGAGCAAAGCAGCATGACCTTCAGAGGAATCAGCCCTAGTCGGGAAGCACCGATGTGCGGGAAAAATCACACTAGATGTGGTATCCGGCACGCCGGAGAACTATAGGTCTGAAGAAATCACATTCCAAGTGGCCCCGTTTAGTAGCGGATACCACACCCTTTTAGGGCAGGAGGCATTCGCGATCTTCCAAGCTATACCCCATTACGGATACATGAAGCTCAAAATTCCCGGGCCCAATGGAATAATCACTCTGGGTAGTGATCCGGACATAGCACTCCGCACCGAAAATAAAACCGCCGCACTAGCCCTCGAGGCGTTATCCGAAGCCCTGGCGGCCGAAGAACTAACTATGCTGCGCTCCAAAGTGGACAGGGACGACGTGATACTCGACAAAAGACCAAAATCCAACTCTTTTAAACTAGCGGACGAAATAGTCAAATTCCAGGTCCACCCAACGGACCTTACAAAAACAGCATCCATTGGGGCACAGCTGAACCCCACAACAGACGCCGCACTGCGGGAGTTCTTGCGCGAGAATTGGGACATCATCGCCTGGCATCCTGCAAACATGCCAGGAATCCCACGCAGGCTGGCCGAGCATAGCCTTAACATTCTAAAAGGGTTCAAGCTGGTCAAGCAGACTCTTCGACGTTTTTTAGAGCCAAGCGGAAAGCCAGGGGAGAAGAGCTAGCCAAGTTACTCGAGGCCGGACTCATTAGAGAAATAAAACATCCAGACTGGCTAGCAAACCTGGTGATGGTACCAAAGAAGGACAAATCCTGGCACCTGTGTGTCAATTTCAAGGACCTTAACAAGGCTTGCCCCAAGGAACCCTTCCCACTCCCCTGCATCGATCAAATTATCGACGCTACCACAGGACACAACTCATTGTGCTTCCTCGACGCGTACTCCGAATACCATCAAATTAAGATGGTGGAGCCCGATCAAGCCGCAACGGCACTCATCACTCCATACGGCCCCTTCTGTTTTAACACCATGCCTTTCGGGCTAAAAAACGCCGGTGCAACCTATCAACGCATGATTCAGACATGCCTGGAAACACAAATCGGCAAAACAGTGGAGGCATCCGTAGAGGATGTGGTCATAAAAACAAGAAACATCAAATCCTTAATAGACGACTTGAGGCTCATGTTCGACAACCTCCGAACATATGACATCAAGCTCAATCCGGAAAAATGTGTTTTCGGCGTGCCCGCCGGAGAGCTCTTGGGCTTCATCGTTTCCAATAGAGGAATTGAAGCAAATCCGGCAAAAATCTAAGCTTTGTCACAGTTGGCTACCCCAACAGACCTCAAGCAAATCCAGAAGTTAACTGGATGTGTGGCTACCTTAAGCCGCTTCATCTCCCGATTACGAGAAAAAGCACTACCTCTTTATCGCGTTGTTCGACGCACCTAACACTTTGAGTGTACGGATGCGGCCACGGCTGGATTGGAAGAAATAAAAGCCGGATTGACCACCAACCCAATCTTGGCCGCGCCAAATGTCGGCGAACCAATGTTGTTATATATAGGAGGAACACACCAAGTTGTCAGCGCAGTGCTCGTCGTCGAACGAGAGACGGACGGACATAAGTTCCCGCTTCAAAGGCAGGTATACTACGTATCCACTGTCCTCACTCCATGCAAATCATGGTACCCATATTATCAAAAGGTAGCATACGCGGTCTTCATGGCATCCCAGAAACTACGACACTACTTTCAAGAGTGTTCAATTACGATGGCCTCCGAAGTACCACTCAACAACATAATAAATAACCGCGATGCCACGGGCCGGATTGCTAAATGGGCTATCGAGCTCCTCCCGTTTGACATAACATACAAACCAAGGTGAGCCATTAAGTTGAAAGTACTGGCTGATTTTGTCACCGAATGGACGGAAGCCGAACTCCCTAAAGAGTACGGCGCGTACTCCAATTGGATCATGCACTTCGACGGCTGCAGGATGCTGGCTGGTCTGGAGGCAGGCGTCGTCCTGACATCCCCTACCGGAGATACAGTCCAATATGTACTCCAAATATTATACGCAGACTCCAACAATGCAGCAGAATATGAGGCCCTGTTGCATGGTCTCCGGATGGCAGTCTCCATGGGCATTCAACGCCTAGAGGTGATTCGAACCTCGCAATATCTCAAATAAATGGAGACTTTGATGCCAAGGACCCAAAAATGGTGGCTTACCGCAACTCCGTCCTCAAAATGTCAGCTCGGTTCGAGGGGCTTGAATTCCACCATGTGGTCCGGGAAAACAATCAAGCGGCGGATATCCTCGCCCGCATCGGCGCTAAGCGCGACCCTGTCCCACCTAACATTTTCTTGGAAAGGCTGTTCAAGCCATCCGTGGCATGGGAAGGAGAGACCGGCAACAACAGTCCGGACACGACCACAACGCCACATACCGAACACTCTGACGTAATCGGAGGCTCTGCCACCGAAATAACACCTTCGGCCCACGTGATTATGGCTGTCATCGCCCCGTGGATAGAACCCTTCTTGGCTTACCTAACTAGGCAAGAACTCCCCGATGACCCAAACGAGGCACGTTGCATTGTGTGATGGTCTAAAGCCTACAAGGTCCACGAGGGAGAGCTTTATAAGAAAAGCGCTACGGGAGTACTTCAAAGGTGCATCTCCGAATAGGAAGGATGAGAACTTTGGGCAGAAATTCATGCTGGACTTGGCGGCCACCATGCCGCAGCTCGTGCCCTTGTAAGCAAGGCCTTCCGTACAGGTTTTTACTGGCTGACAGCCCGAGCAGACGCACAAGACCTTGTTCAACATTGCGTCGGTTGTCAGCTTTTTGCATACCAAAGCCATATGCCACCCACCGCTCTCCAAACAATCCCCATTACTTGGCCCTTCGCGGTCTGGGGGCTTGACTTGGTTGGACCCCTTGAAGGGGGAAGCCACAAGAAAAAATACATATTGGTCATGGTGGATAAATTCACCAAACGGATAGAAGCCAAACCAGTCAAAACGGCATAGTCCGGACCAGTGATAGACTTCATATCCGGGGTTGTACACCGTTACGGCATCCCCCACAGCATCATCACCAATAACGGCTCGAATTTTACAGCCGATGATGTAAAAACTTGGTGCAGCAAAATGGGCATTAAGCTCGATTATGCCTCTGTCTATCACCCACGAACTAACGGTCAAGTCAAGCGAGCAAATGGTCTTATCATGAGCGGCATTAAACCCAGATTAGTGTGATCCTTGAAGGAATCAGATACGCACTAGGTGGAGGAGCTTGACTACTTACTATGGGGGCTGCGGACCATGCTGAATCGCACTACCAGATACACACTGTTCTTTATGGTGTATGGCGCAGAGGCGGTACTGCCCTGCGACATCATTCATGACTCACCTCGAGTGCGCATGTACGAAGAGAAAGAAGCCGAGCTTGATCGACAGGACAGTGTGGACACCCTGGAGGAGGAGCGTGACATGGCAAAAGCCCGCTCTGCATTCTATCAGCAACAGGCTCGGCGGTATCAAAGCAGAGAAGTACGGGCCAAAACTTATAACGTTGGCGACCTCATTCTGCGCCTACCGGAGAAGAAAGAGGACAAGCTCAAGCCCAAATGGGAAGGTACCTTCGTTATTGACAAAGTTATGACCGGTGGAGCGTACCGTCTATGGAATGCATCGAACAATCGACTCGAGCCAAACCCATTGAACGCAGCAAGACTCCGAAGGTTCTACGCCTAGTGATGGACTCTGTGTTTGTCTCCTTACCTTTATCAATTTTTTATATCCATTATCTGTCTTTTCTTTCTTTCTTGCCTTTTTCTCCATGGCCTTAAAAGGTTAAAATGTGTCTTGACTACACAATCTTGACACGCTAGGCGTGCTCATTATACCTGGGGGCTTCTTATACAGAAGCTTAATATAACTACGTTCCGGGCTCTATGCCCACCGCACATGTGTTACTTTTCCACATGTACCTTTTCTTCGCCATTATATGCATCGATATGACTTAAGTTTTGGCCAAGCTGGGTTGCCTAGCTCTTGTGTTTGTGCCCTATGTTCCCATTAATTCGGCTAGGTCATAAGGGGAGCAACTCTGCCATTGTTACTGCCGGGTCAGCCAGATGTGTACCTCAGACTGGGTGAAGCCGAAAGATAGTGTTCTTAAGGGAATATTCGATCAGTGAACAAAAGATGACTTTAAATTATCGCAATACATGCCCCCAGATGTTTATATCCTGCATCTCTTCTCGCAGTTTGGACATGCACATTAATGCATGCGTACCCAGGGAAACGAACCCTTAACAGAACTATTCTCCCTAGAAGATGTTTCTTACTATCCATGTAATATAACATAGCTAGTCGGGTACTTGTTTGTTCAAGCACTAATGACCCCTATGCATGGTTTCCACGCGTACCATGGTTTTTTTACATAACTTAGCGGGTATACGGATACACCCCGGACTGTCGGGTCCGGAGATTGAAGCAAAAAGGTCCGCCATGTCAAATGATTTACAATCCGGCTCGGGAAAATATATGTCACTTAAAGTACATAGTCACTTAGAATGACTAAATTCCTCTTCTATACCATCCAACAGGCTGTCTAGCCTACAATCCTTTTGGGAATACTTCGTGGCTAGTTTCACCTGGTCATTCGCTAAACTGACGGGATCTCTTTCCCATCATACCCCACAGGTCCGACCTCGGCCATGTGGTTCGGGTCAGCCTTGGTATAACGCGTCTTCACCATGGCCCAAGCTTCCCTTGCAGCTTGCCGACAGGCTGATATCTTCCATAATCGGAAGCGTCATCGCGCTCCCTTGAGCATCTCTACAAGCTCCCCCATGCCTCCTGGCAGTGGGCGGATGGCCACAAGGCTTGGGCAATGCCCTGCATCACCTGTCGAACTTGTTCGTGCAGCTGTGAGAGCTCTGGCAGAAGATCGCCAGCAGATCCGGGCATCTCCTCTCCAGGACGACCCGTCAGCATACCTACACACATAACTCTGTTAGTCAATTTCTTTGCCGAACTCTATAAAAAGTTCGTTCAAGCACTTACTAAAAATGCCATGTCAAAGCCTCTTATTCTCCTTTACGGAGTCAGCTAGTTGGGCCCGAACATCTTTCAGTTCAACACCCAGCTGGGTATTGGCATCTTGGAGATCATTTTTCTCCTGCCTACCCCGCCTCAGCAAGCGCTCGCCAGCCTTTAGCTGTTGTTGAGCATGTTGCTCATCCCCTCGCATGACCTCCGGATTAACTCCGGTGTCATCTGCAGAATCTATTGTTAAATTTACATACATGCCGAATACTAACCGGTAAAAATCCTTCTTTTCGATAGAAGCAAGTGTTACCAGATGGGGCCTTCGCGGACTCCTTCATTGCGGCAACTGCGGCCCGCGGCTAGGCTTTGCACTCCTCCAGCTCTTGAGACAACTGGGTATTCTTCTCTGTAAGAGCCTACACAAATAATGATCCTTAAATCAGTTGTGTCAACTATTTCAAGTCTCAGGGGATACTGATATATATAATTATCAGATTTTCTTACTCGTATATCCTTTACATACTGGTTCGTGGCTCTGGCGAGACCATTTTGAGCAGCTCGGATGTACGCGTCTCCTAAGTTGAAGGCATTGAACGCCTCTTCGGAGAAACCAGGGTCGCGTAGTACGACCCGGCGTCTCCTGTGATTCATGGCACTCTCCACTTCAGAATTCGTGGCGGACATCCTATCTGCATCCTCTGTAGGAGGAACATTCGGTGTTGTCCCCACGTTAGCATCTCCGGGCACTGTCCGGCGAGCGTTTTTTCTGCCAGGAACCATGGAAGTTATTATATTTTAAAAGACGACAAACCACGGAGCAAGGTTTTTTTCATACCTCTGTGACGGCGTCTTAGTCCTGACCGCCTTCCTTTTAAGCCTATCCGGTTTCAATGCCCCTTGATGGTGAGTCACTGCGGGTTTGGCGTGGCGTCCCGGGGGCCTTCCCTGTAGGACACCATATGTGTGTGATGGGTGAAGTGCAAAAAAGGGATCCTTCTCGGAAGTTGGGACTCCGGTTTTACTTACATGCGATGCAGGGAGCAAGCCCGGATAATCGGCTATGATAGCCACCAAGGCACCGTCGCAGCTCAACTGATAGAACGTCCTGTCGATGAGTTCCATGAATATGTCCGGATCTTCTTCGAGTCTAGGGTCGAGGGCCCGGTCAGGGTCGTCTGGCTGTGGAGACGGGCTATGGACCTCCCTCACAGCTTTTCGCAGTTCTTTGTATCAAATAGCAAGGCAAATACTTATAATGAAGAATGCGGGAAGATCTGGAGTAAAAGGTAGCAGCTCACCCAGTTTGGGGGGGTTGTACATGGAGAATCCATCCCGTGGCTTCATACGGATGAACTCCTCTTCCTCTCCTTTGTATAAATCGGACAGTACTTCCGCTAGAGCGGCAGCGGAGTCCGGACCTTTACGGCCGCAGTGGGTGGCATCGTCTTCTCCATTGAAGTGCCACATGGGTTTCCCCTGATACTGAAGTGGCTGCACCCCCCGCATTTTACATATTGACATAACCTCGATTATTGTTAGTCCTGATTTGGCCAGCGTTTCTATCTTGCACATAAGGTAAAGGACCTCTCTGTTATATTCCTCCTAGGGCTCCGTGGGCGCCAGCTGCGGCGTTTCTTCAAAGGGGCATTATTGAACTCAGGAACGCCCATCCGAATAGGGTACGGAAGGGAGACATCCTCTATATAAAACCACTCCGAAGGTCAGTATTCGGATGTCTTCTTCGGGGTACCGGACATGTATCCGGTCCCGGCGATGCGCCATATTTCGGCTTCGCCCACTTGATATATTGACTCCTTCTGTGTACGGGGTAAAAGGCAGAATAGCCTTTTCCATAGCTCGAAATGAGCTTCGCAGCCCTGAAATAGCTCGCAAAATGCGACGTAGCCGGCGATGTGCAATATGGAGGTGGGAGTAAAGTTATGCGGCTAGAGGCCGTAGAACTCCAGGAGCCCGCGGAGGAACGGATGGATTGGAAATCTGTGTCCCCTCAATAAGTAAGGGACAAGGCATACCCGCTCCCCCATGGACAGGTTGGGGAAGCTCTCCGCTTGCTCCCCGCTGTTATAAGTGGATAGTCCGGCTCCGACGGGGACCATATACGCAGGAGGAAGAAACCCCTGGGTCTGTATCTCTACTAATTGGCTGTGAGGGATGGAACACTTCTCCCAATTCCCTGGATTAGTGCTACGGGAGCGAGAGGAGGAGCTGCGATGGTCGGCCATGATAGGATGGGCTTTTCCGGGCGCGCTCCGATGGATACTCGCTGTCGGAGGATGATGTGATCTGATCTGAGGATCCCCGACTCTTTAAATAGGCGGTTTACTCATAGGGTTAGGGTGGCAAATGTAAAATTGCCCCGACTTCTCACATTCACTCGACACGTGGAAGATAGCAATTATTAAAGCGTAGAAGCCGAGGAGTGCAACATTTATGGGAAGCCGAACACTACTCGACAGGTATTCGGAATTTGGAGAAGAACCCGCCTTGCAATGCTGAAGACAATCTCCATGCCGGACTAATCGTCATTGAAGGCTGGTTCAGGGGCTGTTGAGGGAGTCCTGGATTAGGGGGTCCTCGGACAGCCGGACTATATACTTTGGCCGGACTGTTGGACTATGAAGATACAAGATTGAAGACATCGTCCCGTGTCCGGGTAGGACTCTCCTTTGCGTGGAAGGCAAGCTTGGGAATTCAGATATGTAGATCTCCTCCCTTGTAACCGACTCTATGTAACCCTAGCCCCCTCCGGTGTCTATATAAACTGGAGGGTTTAGTCCGTAGGACAACAACAATCATAATCATAGGCTAGATTCTAGGGTTTAGCCTCTACGATCTCGTGGTAGATCAACTTTTGTAATACTCATATCATCAAGATCAATCAAGCAGGACGTAGGGTATTACCTCCATCGAGAGGGCCCGAAGCTGGGTAAATATTGTATCCCCCGCCTCCTGTTACCATCTGCCTTAGACGCACACTTTGGGACCCCCTACCTGAGATCTGCCAGTTTTGACACCGACACTCGCCATGTAGACACAATTTTCCATAGCAAAAGGAGCCTCTCTGCCATCAAGGTCCTTGCCAACGGTGATCAGTTTATTAATCAGATAATTGAGTCCGAGAAACAGAGAGTGTGAACCAAGGTTGTTTACCCTCTTCCAACTCAAAAATCCCGAAGGCCCCAACAAGCTGGTATCCTACTCATAGATGTAACAACCACTATCCGGATACTCACGTACTGTCCGAATGATCATCAGTCTTTTGTCGTCGTTTGATCGAGCGAGGAACCAGTCGTGCTTCCCTGTTTTCACTACTAGGAAAACGCCTATACACAGTAGCATAGTAGTAGCGCTGGAAAGAAGTAAACGTTGCTGCTATTTAGTAGTAGAGCTTTTCCTGGAAAACGCTAAAGTAACTCCATAGCAGTAGCGCTGTGAAGCAGAAACGCGCTACTACTATGTGGGACCGTACAAGGCCACCGACTGTTTTCCGTAGTTGTAGCGGTGTACAGAAAAAGCGCTACTACTAACAGTTTAGTAGCAGCGCTCTGTTTTTATGCGTCGCTACTACTAGTGGGCCCCACTTAGTAGTAGCACTTTTCCTGGAAAGCGCTACTACTAAGTCCAATAGGAGCAACGCTTTTTGCAAAGCAGCGCTACTGCTAGTTGCGGCTGGTGCCACCTTTTCCACCCCCTTCCCCTCCTCTCCCCCACTTTTCCCTATCTCCCCCTCCTTTCCCCTCTCCCCTCTCCACTCAAGCTCCACCATTGTTTCTCTTCTTCTCTCTTCCTCCTACCTCTCTTCTCTCCTCATTAATGGCACCCTCCTCCATAAATGGCCTCTCTCTTTCTCCTACACCTCTCTTCTCTCCTCCATTAATGCCCCCATCCACCATAACCCCTCTCCATTAGTTAGCTAGCTAGATTCACCTCTCCTCCCCAACAACTAGATCTATCTAGCTATTTAGCCAACCACACGTGCTCTATCGATCGTTCTCTCTCATCATATAATTAACCGCGTACCCTCGGTTTCTCTCGGGATATATATAGTAACCCTAAACTAAGCGTGAGTGTAGAATAGCTTATTCTACACCCCAGTAACGGTACATACAAAATATAGTAACATACTATGTTAAATATAGTAATTTTCATAAAAATGTAGTAAATTACAAACTTGGGTTATAAAAAATATTTTTTTTGAATTACTACATTTTGTACACCGTTTTACTAGATTTTGTATATAGCATTACTAGAGGGTGTAGGATAAGCTAGTCTACACTCATGATTAGAATAGCGTTACCCTATATATATATATAGGGATGGACTATTCTGATACCGGTAAAAAAATATTATTATTTTCCCCCCCCCCCCCCGCCCTATATAGGCGCGACGCGCAGACCACCGTAGAATCCACCCGACCCAGCCCGAACCCAACCCGCCTTCTTCCGCCGGAGGCAGCCGCCGTGGTCAAGCGAGCGACGGCGGTAGCCGGAGCGAGCGAGCCCGCGGTGCCATGACTGGCCGGCGACGGATCCCCCGCTGTCTCCTGCCTCCTTCCATCGCCGGATCCATCGATGGGGCCGTGATCCCCGCCTCCTGCCTCCCTCCATCGCCGGATCCATCGACAGGGCCGTGATCCCCGTCTACTGCCTCCCTCCTTCGTCGGATCCATCGATGGGGCCACCATCCCCGAAGCCTGCCTCCCTCTGTCGCCAGATCCAACAATGGGGCCGTCATCCCCGCCTCCTGCCTCCCTCTGTCGTCGGGGCTCCTTCTCCGGGGCAGTGATCCCCGCAATGTGCTGCCTCCCCGGACCTCTTCGCCAGACGTCCACCACAAGCAGGAGCTGCATCAATGGCGCCTGCTCCCAAGAACATGCTAGTACGCCGCCATTGAGAGGAAGAAGAAGAAGTCAGTCCACTGGAGGTAATATCTGCTTCCCATGTTTGTTTCAGTACATCAGTTCATCAGTCCTACTATGAAGAAGAACTTGATAGTACATTGCAAATGCTTGATCAGTTCATTACACCCCTGCCACTTGATGCACAAGTTGGATGTCGAGGTTACTGTCAGTACCTCTAATATGCTAGCTTAAGTTCAAAGCCAAAAAACATAAACTTATGCATCAGTCCAAGTATCTACTAGGCTTTATATAAGGTTCAGGTACCACTGCAAGTTGTATGATGTTATTTCTAATAGTACATGCCGTGTAGTTGCATCACTTCGAACTAGTGAAAGAATGTTGTTGAAAAAAATACACTTGTTACACAGTAAGTTCAATGATACATAAACTAGGAGTACTTCGAGTGTAGTTGCATAAGTTATAGATGAACAAAAGAGAAGACATGCATCAGTTTTATATATATCCATACATCTCTGAAGTTCAATGTTTAGTTTACAAACAGTGCTAAAAAACAGTACATCAGTGTTGAACATGTACGTTCATCAGTTCAACTGAAAACGAAACCAGATACAAAATAGAGAACAAAGTTTAAATAACGGCCAGCGATGCAAGTTCAACTTGTACATTTCCTTCAGTGCATGACATGTTACCAATAGCATGTATACGAGAAAAATGTAGAAAAGATTAATACCAAAACTATTGAATGTCATTGCAGAAGCATGCAAGGCGGCACACGCAGCGAGAGTTTGATGAGGCAAGCAGATATGGGGCACCGCCTGGTTGGGTAACACCAGAAATACCACCTGGATACTTCAACAATACAGGCAGATTTCAAAATACACCAGAATCATCAGAAGCATGGACAGGTTTTCCTATGAAGCAAACACCAATATCTGGGAATGCAAGCTTTGTCACTGCAGGGTTGCAACAAGGCCAACAATATCCCCAACAACAAATGTTTTCCTTCCCTAGCACATGCAGAAAGCCAAGGACAGGAAGCCGTGGATGGGTTGCAAAAGGCTTCCACCAGTCGCTCCGTCAACATCAATTATCCGTGCTACAAAAGCAGTTGTGACGGGAAGACCAGGCCAAAGAGACAGAAATTTTGGCCGCTCTAGCAGGTTCGAAAGTGCAAGATATGAGCCATATAGATAGTAGCAACCTCATAACAAATCTGAGAGGAGAAGGCCGTACAATGAGAGATGGAGATCTTCGTCAACATTGCTCCCTCCAAGAAATGCATTGCTGCATGTGCCAAGGGTGACACCACCCGCGCCCATACACCAGGGTAAACAGCAAACACCGGAGGCAGCATAGAGCTATACACATTTAAGTATCCATACAGAAAAAACATACAAGCACAATCCATACCATGGTACTGTGACCACCCCATCTAACATTTTCATAACTGCATTTTTGTTTGCTCACTGTTGCATGCAGCCACCTAACATTCAAGCTTATGTTCTGCCAAGACTAGAGATGCGCTTTGAAACTTTCGAAGAAACAAAGAACTTGTACAACGTCTATGTGAAGCATGCGGGTTTTTCTCTCAGGGAAGGCCCCAAGTTTAAGACCAGAGCCTACCTTTATTGCACGTGCAATGGAGTCTATGAATCAAAGGTGTCTGAAGCAAATAGACAGCAGAACAAAACGACGGCCAGGACTAACTACGGGGCTAAAATGAGGCTGAAGAAGGAAAAGGATGGAACATTTGTCGTAAAAGAGATAGTCTGGGAACATAACCACAGGCTACAGCTCACTCCGCAAATGCTTGTCTTCTTCCACTCCCACAAAAACTTTGACAAAACAATCTTGGAGTACGTCAAGTACCTACAGTTCAAAGGCATTGAACACGCGCAAATCATGAGCATACTGGACGGTGATGACCCTGGTAGCTACTTCCTCGAAATGAATGCCAAAGACCTGATTAACCTGTAAGTACAAACTTGTTCTCCTCCCAACCGCCTCCGTCTTTTTTCCTCTATCAGTACAAACATATTACGCAATGCATGACCTGACACCAGTTCAACATGCATTTTGAATGAACTTTTAATATGTAGGAAAGCATAGAATTCAAGGATGGATGATGAAAGCTATAAACAGGGAATTCTTCTGTGACATGCAACTCGATGAGTCCGACAGAGGCTTTTTTTGAAAGTGAATGACAGTGGGAGAGGCTCCCACTGACTTTTGTATTACTCACAAAGAGACAATTACATAGATGTTACAAAGGGGGTTTTAAAACAGTCCCCCAGCCGCATAAGCTTTTTGTATCTAACAGTGCTAATGTCCCAAATTTACAATGTAGCTGGATAGGAAAGGACGAAGTTCCTCTCTATAGTTATGGATCAGTAGCTCTAGGAGGTATTTGAACCTAGCCAACCAAGCCCCGAAAGAGTGCTGGACCCCTCTAAAGTGTTGATTGTTTCGCTCCATCCACAAACTCCAAGCAGCCATTAGAAAAATGTCCATGAACAGGGGTTGTCTCCAAGCATCTCTCCCCCCATGCAGCAGGTCTAATCTATTGCCACCGGCTGGCCAGGACACCCCAACTCTGCTCCAGCACCATTGACTAAAGGGGCATAAGAAGAACAAGTGCTCAACGGTTTCTTCGGGGGGGTTTTGACAGAGCATGCAGGCAAAATTGTTCCCCGCGACAGCGAAGTGTCTGTGTCTAAGCATATTTCTGGTATTCAGGCAATCCACCAGAAGCAACCATCCAAACAATTTAAACTTGATGGGGCTCTTAGCCTTCCAAAGCCAGCTAAAAGCCTCATCGGCCATGACCCCCTTGAAACAATGGTCATAGAATTTCTTCGAAGAAAAGCGCCCGAGCGTGCAATCCCAGGTATTGTGGCTGCCATCGGCCACACCCACATGCATCGAGGCTAGCTGAATTTGTCTGATCTCCTCTCTTGCCTAGGTCGAGAGGGGTAGGCTGAAGATCGAGACCGGATCAGTGGCGGTGAGGACTTTAGCAATAGAATCATCCTCATTTAGGCAGAAGGAAATAGCCCGCAGGTACATCTCCATGATTGGAACATCAGCATCGCCTTCAAGCCCGACATCCTTCCAAAATAGAGAGCTAGAACCATCACCTGGAACGATTCTGGTGATTCCACGAAAGACCCCATTGAGCTGCATCACATCTTTCCACCAGAAAGAGCCTACAGCGTCAGTGGCATGAGGGACTTTGTTAGAATAGTATGTGTTCCAAATCAGCTCCACCCAGGGGACATCCGCATGATTATAGAACTTGAACAGGTGTTTTAGGAGCAGGGCCACATTCTGTGTCTTGATGTCAATTACACCAAGGCCACCAGACCGTTTTGGGCGGCAGATGAGTTCCCAGGCTGCAAGTGAGTTGTTTTTGACCCCATCATCAGAATTTTTTCCCAGAGACAGTAGCGGCATAATTTATCCAAAAGTTCAACCACCTTCGGGTGTAGTTTGATTGTGCACATTGCATAGATCAGCATCGACGTCACTACCAAATTGACCAAGGTCAGTTTTGCTCCTGACGACATCAGAGATAGCGTAGTGGATGTTTTTCTCTCAACAGCGTGCACCATCGGCATAAGATCGAACACGCTGGGCCTCGTCGTCCCCGTGGGGAGGCCAAGGTAGGTGAAGGGTAGTGACCCAACATAACATCCAAACACACCGGCCAACTCGCTGGCATGCTGATGATCAATGTTAATGGGGATAAGAGTTGATTTGTGAAAGTTTATTTTTAGTCCTATCCACGCAGCGTAATCCTCCAGAATACATTTCATACGGGCAGCTTGATCAGTACACACCCGCATCACCAAAATCGTGTCGTCGGCATATTGCACAACCGGGAAATCTCCAGCACTGTCCCGGGGGAGGGGATGCTCAATAATACCACGAGCAAACACATCATTAATTGCGGCTTGAAGGATGTCCGCAGCTAGAACAAAAATGAGCGGTGAAAGAGGGTCACCCTGTCGCACGCCACATTTGCATTGAAATTTCCGACCAGGGACGCCATTAAGGAGAACCGACGAGACCCCAGACCCAAAGATCGTTTCCATCCAACGCAGCCATTTATCATCAAAACCCATATGCTTCATAATCTCAAGCATGGGAGCGTGTTCGATCGTGTCAAAAGCCTTGGCAAAGTCAAGCTTGAGGAGGATTATCTCCCTTCCTGAGGCCTGACATTGGTGAATATATTCAAAGCTCCACGCCGAACAATCTTGGATCGTCCTCCCCTTAATGAAACCGTACTGGTTCTTGTGGATGATCTTAAGAATGACTTTCTGCAGCCAATTAGCCAGGATTTTCGTGATGATTTTCAGACAGCAGTTAAGCAAAGTGATTGGTCTGTAGTCATTCGCAGTTTCTGGAGAAGAGATCTTGGGGATCAAAGTAATGTAGCCCTCGATAATGCTGGTGATATCAAGAGTTCCCGCATGGAAATCATGGCACATTTTATAGAAATCTGCTTTGATGATCTGCCAGCAACTCTTAAGAAAACAGATCCTCAGCCTTCCAATCAACAATATGACTCTGCAAAACAATAAAACAAATTATCAAAAATCATGACACATTAAAAATAAGAATACACAATCAACCAAACACGGAAAAGTGAAAAGCTCAACTAGAACCCACATCATTATCTCGAATGTTCCCAACGATCTTTTCACCATCATAGGATCCTGCATACTTCAGAGTATAATGGCCACATTCATTCGCCCCTTGAAGTGGAACCTTCACAAACGTTGGTTTCATTGCGAAAAGCTCCCATTTGTGCTGCTTGATCGCATTGTACTGAGCATCACCATACACAACCTTCATTATTTGGACCATCCTAGAGATCTGTAAAAAAAGAAAAGAAACCACACATTTTTAGGTCTAAGAAAAAGCAGAAACAAAGATGCGGAAAAATTAATCCAGTATAGATAATAAATGTCACTCACAATCTTCTCGCAGTCTTTATGATAGGTGTTCTTTGAAGGACGATGGTTCTTCAGATAAGGTAAAGAGTCAAGGATCTCGACGCTACTTCGGTACCGACTCATGACATATAAGGAAAAGTGGTTCACTTTCTTATCCTTTGGTAAAACCATAGGCTTGAATAGAGGCATCATGATCTAAAAACAGATGACCAAAAAAGAGATGTTAAATATTCAAAATAAAAACCAGCATGACAACAAACAAATAAAACCAAAAATCAGCTAGTAGATCTCACAAGGTCGGCACTAAGCAAGTCTTCATTATCTTTAACATAGCTCTTGAAATCTCTCGTTGCACTCTTCACATTAAAATCTTTATTTTCGTCACCGTAAAACGTAAAGTCAAGCACAACCTGCAAAAAAAGCCAAAAAAGAAATAGAGAGGGGAAAAGGATAAACAAATCAAAGTATTATCAAAACTCGTAAAACAATAGGCGGTCTTGTTTAAGAGAAACAAACGATCTGATTGGTTACCGTGATGAAATATGGACTCAGCAATACCCTTTTCCCAGACGCAAAATTAAAATTTCTATCGGGATCTTTCTTCCAATCATCAATGAGGAAGTCCATTACATCACCCTCCATCATTTGCCCAGGTGCAAAAACTTCCGAGATGTGTTTCCCGGTGAAGTTGCTTACGCTATCATCGGGCTGAGGTATCATTGAGAATGTATTCCTGTAGCACGGACAAGAACAGAAAGCAGGGGAAGCAAGATAAGGCATTCATAGCAGTTCAAGTTGTATAAAAAGTAACAGTTCAGGTCACATTTATCTAGCAGTTACAAACAACAGAGGAAAAAGAAGAGGAAACATAATGAGAGATACTCACTTGGCATACTTCTCACATGCTTCATCACTAAGCAACAGATTATACAACTTGCGAGCCATCTCCAAGTGAGGGAATTTATGAGGGTGAAGCTGCTGCACAGGGGAGCAAAACTTTATAGGAGCTCTTGGTGCACGCTTCGTGCTTGTGACATTGCCAGAATCCAAAGCAGGATCCTTCCTAGCACCACCAGCTCTACGGGCCACTATTCCAGCAAGTGGGGATAAACCCTTGGCAGCAACAGTGCTCCTGGTGACTCTTCCCATGCCAGCAATCTTGTCAAACGCATCATCATCGCTGTCTATCAATTCCACAATGGGATTCTTGGGTGTAGAGGGGCTCTCTGCACAAGCAGCCATAGAACCTTTCATAGCTCCCAACCACCCCTTAATAACACCAGACCTTGTCTTTTCTGGAGAACGCCCCTCGCTAAGATCAATAGATACGCGCTCGAGCTCCGAGAACTGGCTGCCAAAGATCTTGTAGTCATGCTCATCAAGATCCAGCCACTCACCTGCAAAAATAAAAAGAATAAAAGACCGCATCAAGGGTAAAGTTCAAATACATAATTCATGACAGTACCAATCAAGAAGTACAAGCTGCAAAAAATTGCAAAAGGACTTGCATTATGTACAAGGTTCAATGCCAAACAAACCACGAAAGTTAACATCAAACAAATCACTAGTTGCGTAGGTATACAGGAATGTTTTCCTAATATCAAGATTGTCTTCATGGCTATAATCCAACATTTCAATCACTCCATCCTCCCGGCAATGATAGGTCTTGTAGCTTTGTAGCATAAAGAATCCACAATCATGCCTGTTAACAAAACAAAATACAAAGGGGTACATCACAAATCCAAAAATACAGGAACACCACCCTCCCAGCAATAAAAACAACTAACAAAAAATCATTAAAAATGGATCCTCACGTGTTTTTCTGCTGCGGCACCCGCACAAACTCGCAAGAGAAACCATCAATATGCACCGGCGAGAACGGTTTGGACCAGTCTAAGCTGGACTCCCTCCAAAGCTTCTTGATGTTATCTGTCATAGTCCTTAAGAATCTAACTGCATCACTCCAGGTTTCATCGCACGGTGAATGAAGACACTCGAAACGACGGAACCTCAAATTCAGAACAATCAAGCACCAATGCCCAGATACGTCGCTAGGCTTCATGGGAGCCGCAAATGATGGCGGATCAAAAGTAGGGAAATGAAGCTGACAAAAAATCGTTGAGGAAAAATGAATTTTACAAATCATAATGAAACATAAAATTCGGCCTCCAAACAATAAAATAAAAGAAGGAAATTCAAATTTAGAAGTACAAACAAAAATCAGATAATCATAAGTTCTAATTGAGTAAGCAAAACACTACAAAAATAAGTGCTACTCAAGTTTATATTGCAACAAACATATCAGTTCAATTTCCTTGCGACAATAAGTTCAACTTTCAAAAAAGAAGCACACATCATTCATAACTTCGGGGATAAAAGTAGGCTACTCAAGTTCACTCCCCCACCTCCCAAACTTGCAAGAAAACATGATAGTTCTAGTTCATGAGTACAAAAATTTCAAGTTTCACCTACTTGGTGAAAACCATCAGCCCCTGATCTCGTGAACCAATTTAGCACATTGGAATCGATATTTCCATCACGGATCTTGGTCTATTTTACAAGAAGAACAACAATAGTTAGAACATTGGCAAAACAAGTTATCATCCTATCTACAATTCAAAATACTGACCGTCACCCATCTGGAAACTATCAACTTGTCAGTGTCTTAGTATTTCTGACGTAGAGAATATAAAACAACATCAGCACTGTCTGAGTTGAGCATGCCAGTGGGGACAAACGCTTTAGCAATAGAACCAACACTGGCATCACATTCTTTATTTTGAAACATCGGATTGTGACTATAAAAACACAAAAGATTAGATGAATTAAAACTACTGCAATAACAACAATAATCATATGAGAGAAAGAAAAAGAGACAAAAATGGTACAGGCAAAATCCCAGACTAACCATTTCATACGGTTCGTGCGCAACCTCGTAACAGCGAAGAAAAACATATCAACCTTAACAACATTACCACTTTCTGCTTGCAGAAAAAGAAGAAAAATAATAAGTTCAAGCACTACAAGTGAACATGTCTAGAATGCCAAAATTGAGAAGTACGCCTCATTTACATGTCCTTACCTGCACTATCAGCGTTTCGCGACGACGGTAGTTCCTGTGATGCGACCAATATGCCTCCAGTTTTAGGGTTTGACGATGGGAGATCTTGAGAGGACACCAATATCGCTGCGCTTTCAGGGTATGTAGAAAGAAAATCCTGGGACGACATGAGCGCCTCCTACATCAAGGGGCCAGAAGAAATGGACAGAAGTAAATCATCATCCTTGGATGCCACCTCCTCCACGCTAGAGGCATCTTCCAATACATCACCATCATCAAGACCTCCAGGCAGGAAATTCTCCGGCGGCTAATCTTCACAATCAGAAACATTTTCATTCCCAGCAATACCAACACCAGATGATTTGGCATCAAGTGTGCTGGCAGCACCAACAACCTCACCAGCAACTTTGGTACCAACATCGCGCCCACTACTCAATGGAACACCATGAGCATCATCTCCACCACTAACGACAGCCTCACGCTCAACATCAGTCATCTGAAGAAATAAAAATTCAGAAAAAGTGAATAATATGAGCAAAACTAACAATCTAAAATAAGCTAGCAAGAGGTGCACAGAAAAACAAACCTTAGAAGCATTCACAGCAACATCATTGATCTTGTTGCTGCTAACATTCAAAGGAACATCACCAACGGGCGAACAAGGCTCGTCGCCAACAACAGGACCCTGATTCATATGTAATGAAGCAAAAAAATGCTATTATTAGCAACAATAAACACAAGGAATTAAACCACACTAACAAAAAAGGTAGGTATCACCTGCAAACTCTTAACAGTGTGGGATAGAAAAATGAACAAGCAAGGCACATTGGTTCGCATGAAAATTCAAGAAATATGTATAAACGCAATAAAAATAAAAACAACCTTGCTCTTATCAGTAGATGGATCATTAACTCCGCCGTCAACAGCAGCCTCAACATTATGACTAGTCTCCTGCATGAAAAGAAAAATTAATAAACAGATGAAGATGAGGAAGTTCAACTACAATACCGACAGCAGAACAACATAGTAAAAACATACAAACACCGAGGACTGACTCACATCAACAAGAGGGTGCTCCAAGCCAACATCGTTCGTCTGGTGATCAGAAACATTAGCCTTAGTACCATCATCAGCCCTGCTGTTGGTGGCAGCAGCCTCATCCTGCTCAATATGCATGGAAGAAAAATTAATAAACAGATGAAGATGAAAAAGTTCAACTACAATAGTGACAGCGGAACAACATAGTAAAAATTGCAAACACCAAGGACTGACTCACATCAACAACAGGGCGCTCCAAGCCAACATCATTCGTTTCGTGATCAGAAACATTAGCCTCGGTACCATCACCAGCCCTGCTGTCAGTGGAAGCAGCCTCATCCTTCTCAATCTGCCTGATAACAACATCTGCACTTTCTTCATATGGCTTGCAGCGAGAGTCATGCATAGTTTTGAAATGCTTCATGTTGTTCAACAGACGAACCGAGCTCTGAACTAGATCAGCAGCACCGTCACGCATATCACCAATAAAAATTATCTCCATCTCAGTGTAGTCAACTGCTTCCTCAGCGTTAAATTGATGACCTTCAGGAAGGATACCATTGATACAGCTCAGACAATCAACTATCGTTGGGACCTTTTGCAGCTCAGAACACACATTACTTAAAATATGCTCAGCGCGCTCCAACGCAGAAACAACTACATCAATACAAAAACCCTACCTCTGTGAAGTACTAGCATTACTAGGGCCAGTGGGAACATAACCAGCACACTCAACACCACGGTCATCTCTCAACTCATCATGCAGAGATGAAAACTCGGGAACCTGAGACGACGGCATCTCCAGAACTGCCCTTTTATACACTCGGAAAAAACAACCTCCTCTTGAGTTTTCCACTACAAACAAGAGGAAAAAAGAGTTAATTAATCAATGCAACACACAGGGAAAAACAAAACGTGATATTAACAGATTTAAATCAACAGCACTATGAATCATTAACTGTGAGTGCCAATTTGTTAGTATTTACCGACAGGACAGTTGAACAAAGATATTCAGTTCAACCACGCATGAAACAACAGTACTAAAAATCGTACCTAAACCTCACAATTCTTAAGAAATGACAAAATCTAAACAGGTAAATCTGCGGGAAACATGTTCACTCCAGCAAAAATAGCTATACCTAAATAAAAAAGGGCTACAAGACACGAGAGCAATAAAACTCACCAGAAGCTTACCAAACACCCAAGTCTTTGGATCTGCATTGCCTATTTTTATCAAATCTGCATCAACCAGATTAGAAGGCTTGACAGGATCCATGAAAAATATGTGGGGGACTGGCATGTCAGGCTTCGCAGTCTTGCCACGGATAAGTCAAGGTACATTAGTACAGGCCCTATAGCACAACCTGTGACTGCCTTCCCAAGGGTAACACCATCTTGGTACCTGACAACTGCCCTTCTAAGCTCATCAACCATCAGCTGATAATAATCCATATTAGCCATGTCCTCAAAGACGAGACCCTCAAACATTGCTGCCTCTCTGGAAACACGCGGGGCGGCACCAGGCAACACAACCTTCATAAACACAATAATGAAGAACACTTTAGAGCAAGGTCATCTCTGCTAGGATCCTTGACGAGCACCTTGAGCTTATTCCTCAAATCCTTTGTCTTGATATCTTTGTTCCTGCTAATGTCAAGCTCCGATCTTAACTTCATCAGAGCATCGTCATATCCATCCTCTGACGGCCTTGGCGGAGAACGACCACCACGAGGGAACCCAAATAATTGTTGTATACCATCCCTAGTGATGCGAAGCTTCTTATTAGCCTCACCCATGTCAAGAGTCATCGTATCATGATCTATCCTTAGGTACAAAACTCCCATCAGAGGGCGGGAAATGTTAGACTTCACCCTCCAATTGAAGATAGAACCAAAACCAGCTACACGAACCCTAGCCACATGCCGACTCTCAAGCAATTTAGCACAAGCTTCAAACTCTCCCAATGAACATCGCACAGTCAAGTTGAATTTCCGTTGGTCACCTTCATCCAAGGCAACTTTTCCGGCATTACCTCCCACCGGCTTGACCAGACTCATAACGCTACAGGCTGTAATTGAAAATAAAGAAGACACACATTAAATAAATGAATATAGAAAACAAAACAAGCATATGATGGAAAGTTGAAAAAAGAAAAGATTGCACAAGTTCAACCCTTGAAACAACATCAATACCACCCTTGATTGATGCAAACAATTACCAGCCTCGCCTGGCCAGCATACCAGCCCAGACACAATTAAATCATTGCAAGTACAACTAGTTAGTCACATTCAGTACAAAACACGTACCACTGCAAATTCATCTTCAGAATCAACTTCGATATCATCTTCTTCAGATACAACATCTTCAGCTTTGACACGAGCATGCTTCTTCACAACTTTGTTCACCTTCGCAGGATGAAGTTTACGCTTATTATTTTCTTTCAACAAAGAGCGCTCTGGAAGAGGAGGCGAAGAAGGCTTCTTATTTGTCAAAACCCGTGGACTACGACGGATAGGGGAGCCACCAAGTTTGCTTGGACCAATCTTCACAGCACCACTATCCCCATCAGCTTTGCTATTACCATGTTGGGAACCAGCTTTCACACATGGGCTACGCCTCTGTGTGCCATCAGGATTTTGATCTGACATCTTCCTCTTCAAAACAGCTTTCTTCTCCTTAACTGCATCATCAGTAAACACTTGCGTCAAACGAGTTTGCATCAGGTTTGTCTTCACAGGCATGTCACTTCCATGAGATCCAGCATCAACAGTTGAAAAGGCCGCGTCACCACCTTCATCACCTACACCTTCAGGAGCTTGAGCAACATCCTGATCACTTCGTTGAGCACAGGCATCCTTTTGACGTCTTTCCAACTCCTTTATCCTTTCAAAATCACACTTCTTCTTTCTTATCCTTTCATCCTCGAGTTGTAACTACATAGGAACATCCTCAGCCTGAGTAATATGGTCAGTGCCATCAACACTCTGTGACTGAGTAACAGACAACTACAAGCTGCCATCAACATTATCAACGTTAAGAGAATACATTCCATCATCAATGTTAAAAAAAGAGCAAATATAAGGGAAACACCAGCAACATCCGCAAGTTCTTCTACCGGATTTGGTGTCTCAAAAATAACATTCACAAGATCTTGAAAGCGTTCTAATTTTTCAGAATCAGGAGGCACCGGCACTCCAACATCTGCAACAACATCATAATTACCAAAAAAGTACATGAACAAGCAATCAGTTCAACTATATGAACACTACAAGTGCGCCCAATAAAACAATATGAACCCACCACTAGCACAACAAACTTCAGAATGAAAACTCTTTCAACATCATACCAGTTCTTCACTGACTTCTACAACCTATTCAAATGCCAGGACATCAGTTCAAAATACAGATGATGATCAGTACTACAAACTGTCTGCAGGTCACATCAACCGCCAAAACTATACACACAACACAATCCAGGGCAAAAATAACAACTATCAAAAATACATACAACTTATAAAGTCGATACGACAACACCTATACAACCTAAAAACCAGATCTGTTAAAACATCATCCAAATTACAGGGAAAATCACCTGCATTCAACTTGTCCGGACTGGATGATGTACTCATTGAGATCTATAGACCTAAAATCTGCCGAACCAGATCTGCAAGACACATGAACAAAAATTAGGGCTCTGGCCTATTTTAGAAATGAAGCACACCATACAAAGCAAAACTCTTACAAGAAAACACAAAATCCACCACGGAATCGAGTATCACTGTCGCCAACCGCTCGTTCAAGAGCAAAGGAACCCTAGCGAATCCAGCCTGAGACATCAAGAGAGCAAGAGCTTAGAAATAGAGGGAAAATCTGTACATAAGAGGACGCAAGGGGAGTCAATCGCAGACCAAAAGGAGCAAACAGACCACCCAGACCTCCACCCCTGGGGTTCAACCCGCCGGTAGACGCTCCTGCGGCGAAACAGGAGAAGCAACTTCTTTGCGAGAAGAGGGGAATGAAGAAGGAATCGATTTGGAGAGGGGAGTGGAGCGGAACGGGGGAGAGCGGAGGTTCAAAGGTGAGTGGGACAAAACCGACGGCTAAAGCCCAGAACTGTGGCGAAGCCCACTATCTCTGGGCAGTTACCAAAGATAATAGCAAAAATTAAATACAACTAAAAATTAAATACAATAAAAAATAATATAGAGGGAGAAAACAAATAGATAAAGTACAAATAACAACTCACAACAGTACAATAAAAATTGTCAAAAAGTACAAATGAAATAATAATTCATAACGGTGCTGGTTTTTCCCCTAAAAATAAAGATAAGATAATGGCGGCAAATCATGTACTACTATACCCCTTGGTGCGGTGCGGTGCAGTGCGGGGGCAAGTCATGTTACATTGATGTGTCAATACAACTATCCACCTCGGTGCGGTGCAGTGCGGGGGCAAGTTCATACAAGGAAGATGTGTCAGTACAACCATACCCCTTGGTGCGGTGCGATGCGGGGGCAAGTCATATTACAAACTCGCCTCCGCATGCGACGCCGCGGCATGCCGCGTCGTCACCTGCTACGACTCGTTCCTGGGTCCTCCCCTCTCCCCCGGCTCGTCCTCGCGCTAACGTGGCAGTGCGCTCGTTTGACAGGCGCAGTGCGGTTATTTTGTTCCCCCCACCCCACACGCACCCCTAAAAAGATAGATAATGGGGCAAGTCCATACAAGGAAGATGTGTCAGTACAACTATGCACTGCGCCGAGGGGCAGTGCGGTTATTCTGTTCCCCCCCACACGCACCCACACACCCCTAAAAAGATAGATAATGGGGCAAGTCCATACAAGGAAGATGTGTCAGTACAACTATGCACCGAGGGGCAATGCGGTTATTCTGTTTCCCCCGCCCCACACGCACCCACACACCCCTAAAGATAGATAATGGGGGCAAGTCATGTTACGGACTCGCCTCCGCATGCGACACCGCGGCACGCCGCGTCATCACCTGCTACGGTTCGTTCTTGGCTCGGCCTCGCCGGGATGGGGGAGGGGGGTCCTGACCCCAGCCCCTCTCCCCCGGCTCGGCCTCGCCCTAACACGGCAATGAGCTCGTTTGACAGGCGTAGTGCGGTTATTCTGTTCCCCCCCCACACACACGCACCCACACACCCCTAAAAAGGTAGATAATGGGGCAAGTCCATACAAGGAAGATGTGTTAGTACAACTATGCACCGAGGGGCAGTGTGCTTATTCTGTCCCCCCCCCCACACGCACCCACACACCTCTAAAGATAGATAATGAGGGCAAGTCATGTTACGGAATCGCGTCCGCAAGCGACGCTGGGCAGGCCGCGTCGTCGCCTGCTACGGCTTGTTCCTGGCTCGGCCTTCCCCCCGGCTTGGCCTCGCACTAACGCGGCAGTGCGCTCGTTTGATAGGCGTAGTGCGGTTATTCTGTCCCCCCCCCTTGCACCCACACACCCCTAAGATAGATAATGGGGGCTAGTCCATACAAGGAAGATGTCTCAGTACAACTATGCACCGAGGGGCAGTGCGGTTATTCTGTTCCCCCCCCCCCCCACACGCACCCACAGACCCCTCAAGATAGATAATGGGGGCAAGTCATGTTACGGACTCGCCTCCGCATGCGACACCGCGGCACGCCGCGTCATCACCTGCTACGGTTCGTTCTTGGCTCGGCCTCGCCGGGATGGGGGAGGGGGGTCCTGACCCCAGCCCCTCTCCCCCGGCTCGGCCTCGCCCTAACACGGCAATGAGCTCGTTTGACAGGCGTAGTGCGGTTATTCTGTTCCCCCCCCACACACACGCACCCACACACCCCTAAAAAGGTAGATAATGGGGCAAGTCCATACAAGGAAGATGTGTCAGTACAACTATGCACTGCGCCGAGGGGCAGTGCGGTTATTCTGTTCCCCCCCACACGCACCCACACACCCCTAAAAAGATAGATAATGGAGCAAGTCCATACAAGGAAGATGTGTCAATACAACTATGTACCGAGGGGCAGTGCGGCTATTCTGTCCCCCCCCCCCACACACACACGCACCTCCCCCCCCCACACACACACGCACCCACACACCCCTAAAGATAGATAATGGGGGCAAGTCATGTTACGGACTCGCCTCCGCATGCGACCGCCGTGGCACGCCGCGTCGTCGCCTGCTACGGCTCCTCTCTGGCTCGGCCTCGCGGGATGGGGGAGGCTGACCCCCCCGGCTCGGCCTCGTGCTAACGCGGCAATGCGCTCGTTTGACAGGCCCAGTGCGATTATTCTGTCCCCCCACCCCACACACCCCTAAGATAGATAATGGGGGCAAGTCCATACAAGGAAGATGTGTCAGTACAACTATGCCCTTTGGTGCGGTGCGGTGCGGGGGCAAGTCATGTTACAGCTCGTTCCTAGAACAAAACTCACACGAACTAGAACAAAAAAGTAGCAATCCAAGTTACTAGTGGAGTCAAGTACTACATTCAAACAAAAAAAATTGACCGCCCAAGGACAAAAAAGTATGAGTCCGAGTTACTGTTATAGTCAAGTACTGGATTCAACCAACAAAAAAAATTGTCCACCCAAGGACAGGCACAGGCCCTGACGATGCTAGATACTTGAACTCGAGCCCGTTGGTGAATCCCTAGTACACAACGCAGGGCCCGCCGACCAGGGCCCACAGGTCATGAGAGAGAGCAAGCGTCGTGTATAAGCGCTCAGGTAAGTGTTCAGAGAAGTTCGACCGGTGAGCCTCGGCTGCGCTTATAAACAAGTCTAGAGCCCCCTCGACTAGCGAGGTGGGACTAAACCCATAGCACACGCACACGCCACGTTGCAGAGCCGCGCGGACGAGCTATCTAGGCCGAAAACAACTCAGGCAGATGGCCCAACACAGTACTTCGCCCCATTACAAAATTCCAGCCGATCACACATGACAAAAAATGCATATAATTTAAAAAAAACTCAAAAGAAATAAGTTAAAAAACAAATAATGTAAAAAGTTCAAACATATCTTAATTCTAAGAACTAAGAAATATATATATATATATATATATATATATTGGAAAACTAAACGTAGAAGATTGTAAATATAAATTTCAGAAACAAATTTATAAAAAGTTCAAATACCACAATTCGTAAGTTTCAAGTAAAAAAAGTATTGGGCAGCCAAGATTAAAATATTTTAATTTAAAAAAATACTCGAACTATCATTATTCAATTGTAAAAAAGAAAAAATGTGCTTCAAAATTTATGTAAAAAAGTAAGAAAAAATGTTATACAACAAAAATATTTGATTGGTAATTGACAACCTAAAATAGTTCAGTACTACCATTAACAGAATGTAAGTTCAGCAAACTCAAACCCCAACAAGGGGTTCTACAAACATCATCAGCGTATAGTTCCGTCTGCGAGTTATGTACATGAAAATATACCAATCAAAACAAAGGATGCCCATCAGTTCTACTATAGAATTGTTCCAGTACTAATATAAATAATATATAAATAAAATAATTATACTTGAGCAAAACAATAGGAAAAACATTACATAAGTTGTTCCAAACCATCTGATAATACAATAGAATTCAACTATCTCACATGCAAATGTTTAAAGAAAAAATACTGCAACATAATCAACCACACACAAATCTCACAACCGGCGTCATTTGCCACATTTAAACCTACATCACATAAATTCTGAACGTCAGAGAGTCATCTTCCCTGGAGAACATAACCATAACCACATCACCATCCTCAAATCCAGACTCTTCCACAAACTTCTTCCACCCAGTAGTTAGGTTGATGCAACCATCAAAGTCGATGTGGTAGGCAACTTCCATCAACGGTTACCCATTTTTGTCTGAAATCTCCATCTTCAGGACACCGGAACTAGGAGCAGCAATCCTGATCCTATGTGACATTTTCTACAAATCAGCATGGGAGTACAAAACAAAGTGAACACCTGACATAACTGAATTTTTACATAGGTATAGTAACGGTTTGCATAACAAAACTGAAAAGAAAAAATCTGGACCAAAACAATAACACAAAACTAACTAGTCATGTGACCTGACTAAAGCTAAAGAAATATACATATCAATACACCTACAGTAAAAACATCTGACAAAAAAAGATCAAGGATTATACAAAAATGGATGAAATAATGTTAAGTAATGAACAAATACACACAGAAATCCCTACTATTAAATTCTGACAAAACCAAATAAAAAATATAGACAAACTATTCATAAAACTAAACTACAGATTCAGTCCATGGAATTCAAAAATAGACCTAAAAAAAAGTAGAAAATAACACGAATAGAAACACATACCCATGATTCCTTCAAGTCACCAACCGTCAGGCGACAAACATAGGGTGCACGATAACCATGGTTGCTATACAGAAGACAAGAAAGTTGGCCATGGCGCTGAGTCTGGGTGAGCTCCAAACTAGATTCGTACACACATCCTTCAGATATGCATGCCATCTTTGTTAGGCATCCGCATGAATAGTCCTCCACGGAAAACACAAGAACAGGGAAGAAAACAACAAAGATAAGAGGGAGGAACCTAAATCTTATTATGGAAGATGGAAGAAAAAGGATGGGGAGACTGAGCCACACACCACACATAGAAGGATTGAATTTATAACCAGGGGGACTTAAGATAAAACAGCTGGTAGAAAAATAATAAATAGGCAGGTGGGTAGCCAGCTGGTACAAAATAATTATTATACATGCCATGCAACTTTTGACCGCCAATCAATTCAACTTAAGATAAAACAGCAGTTCAAAAACTGCACATGACAAACATATGCAGATAAAACAACACATTCAAAGGGATACAGTTGAATTCATTTATTCATTCAAACATCTGCTCCCTCACAACACAAATCTTAAAAACATAACATTCACTACTTCAGTCATAACGATCAAAGAAACGACGCCGTTTAGCCCTGGTGGATGGATGTGGAGCCGTGGCTGCTCTCGCCCTAGCCCAACTGATGATCTAAACATGGTTCCTTCCCCTGCCATCTGGGAAAAGAAGCTCCAGTTCATTGGAGTTGCAAGTATCCATCACCTTGCGCGCAAGGCGTTTGTTGAACTCTGCATCCACTTCCTCCTCGGCAGCACATCGTGCCATCTGCCTGCGCCTGCGCCTCCTCCTCCTCTGCTCCGTCGTTGCAGTCCTCACATCGACGGCTTCCCCCTCCTCCTCTGTGACCTCTCCCAGCTCAGGATCCATCTGGCTTTTCTTTTGGTTGCAGCTGGTGGAACGACAGTGACAGAGGGCTCGGGCTTTATACTCAAAGTGCAGAGGGTATGGGGTAGGCAGCCAGTACGAAATACTTGCTCCAATGTCAACGCACAGTAATACAAGCTTTGACACGGAGCAGTCCAACTACACATACGGCAGCAATTCAAAACAACACTGAAAAACACACAAATTAATTACGCAGTTTGACCAGATTAGAAGAAATCATAGGCTACAGTCAGCCACCAAAGACCACCTCCGCCAACGACCAAATCACATGGGAATCCGGGGTGGAAACAACTCAAGAAGAAAAGTTGACAACAAAAATCTAATTAGACAATCCTCAACTATCTCCCTGCAATGCCAATTCAAAAATAAAACATCAGAAAAAGAAGAACACATTTCCATGGTGGCGATGGCCAACAACCAAGAACACCAAAACTTCTAATCGGAAATTACAGTCAAATAATCTCGAAAAACTCTCACCCACAGATCATTCTCACATCCAAAACAACAAACAGGACGTAAATTGAGGCCTATGAAAACAACAGTAAACACCAACGAACAAAAAACGTCCGCCTCCAAATGCCCACGCCGTCACCTCTAGTGACTATAGATCGCAAAACACGACCAAGTGAGCGCGCGCATGTGCGGAACTCCTTACATGTCTCCTCTAGCAACGAATGGCCCGCAGCATTGCGCCAAAGAACGCCCGGAAGCTCCATGTTGCATCCCCTGTTTCCGCCCGTCGTACACGCAGGAAGATCAGTTCATGTAGAAAACCACGTCAGTACAACCTGTACACCATGTTAGACAAGAAGGGTAACCAAATAATATTCTGTTATGCGTAACAGAATAGCCCAGATGTATATATATTATATATATATATATATACATATGGAGAGATTTGTGCTAGGGACATGCCCTCGAGTTGCTTATGTTTTGCCGAAATGTCGATTTATTTCCATTTCGGTGAATTTTGAGCAAACTCATATGTCCTATTTTGAGGCAAGGTCATTCCAAAATTATATATATATATATATATATGACTTTGAAGCATGCATTATTTATTTCATAACCCTTTTGCTTGTTATATCGTGCAATCGATCATGAAGGTGAGTGGATGGAAGGTGGAGCGGTACATGCAATCCGCGGTGATGGACATGTATGCAAATAATCGGACTAAGATTAGATGCCCATGTGCAAGATGCAAGGAAGGAGTCCTTTTGGAAACTTTTGATCGTGGCACTTTGAAGGCACACCTACTGATCAATGGTTTCATGGATGGCTATACTTAGTGGATAAGTGAAGAAGAAGATGATGATGAGGACGTCCACATGGCAGGGAACAACGACATGGGGCTAGACGAAGAGATGACCGATCGACAAGAAGATGATGGCGTCGGACATGTGGGAAGAGTCCGGAAATGACGACGGTGGCGGAGAAGATTCCGGACACGGCGAAGTAGAGTCCGGACATGGTGGAGAAGAGGCGGCGGCCATGCCGTAGTCTTCGACGCTACCTAGTGTAGTCGTCCAGGACCCTCATGTTCGAGACCTCCTTCGCAAGAGTACGACGAGTGAGAGAGCTGCTTCTAGAGAGGAGGCCAAGCTGGTGCAACTTGAAGTAGACTCGAGGACTCCATTGTATGACGGTTGCGATCCCGAGGTGACCCACTTGAGTTACACGCTCGAACTTCTAAAGACGAAGGCCAAAAACAAATCGACAGACAAAAGCCTTGATCAACATTTAAAGTTTCTACATAATAAAGTTCTTCCCCTGGGGAACCTGTGTCCTACTAGTGTTGAGGAGGCCAAGAAAATCGTTTGTCCTTTTGATTTGCCGCACATTAGGTACCACGCATGCATCAACGATTGCATCATTTATCGAGGGGAGCACGTGGGAAAAACCAGTTGTCCAGTGTGCAATGCTTCTCGATACAAGAAGGCAGGAAAGAAAGCTCCTCATAAAGTTGTATGGTACTTTCCGATCACTCCCCATCTGCAGCGGTATTTCGTAGATCCTAAGGAAGAAAAGCTCATGCGCTGGCACGCGGAGAGGAAGAAGCCCGACGGTGGAGATGATCCGAGGCTGAGACACCTGGTAGATGGTAGCCACTAGAGAGCATTCAACACCATATATGGATTTGCTGTAGAAGATCCAAGGAACATCGTGCTTGGTGCGAGTACCAATGGCATGAATCCGTTTGGAAACCAGAACACCAACCATAGCACATGGCCCGTGTTTGTATGGATGTACAACCTCCCCCCATGGAAGTGCATGAAGACAAAGTACATACACATGAGCATGCTGATTCAAGAACCGGGAAATAGTATTAACCTATATATGGGGCTTCTGCAAGAGGAGCTAGACACATTATGGAAAACACCGGCATGGACATGGGATGCTAGCAAAGGAGAGTATTTCCATATGAGAGCCGCGTTGATGATGATGGTGCACAAATATCTTAGTTACGGGTACACCTCAGGCCAGGTTTGCCACGGATACTGCGGATGCACGAGGTGCATGGATGATACAACGTCTCAGCAGCTTACGTTAACGAAAGATGGCGGGTTAGGGAAAATAATGTACATGGTGCATCATAGATGGCTCGAGAAGGATGACCCGTGGAGAAAGCATGGAGATCTATTCAATGGGTTGGCTGAGCTTCTTGGACCTCCACGTAAGAGGAGCGGCACCGAAATCGACGAGCTGTTGAGAAACTGGGAACAATGCCCCGTGCCAGGAAAGAACAAAAAGGCGCCAGAGCCGCTGCTGAAGGTATGGAAAACAAGGTCTATTTTCTAGTACTTGGAGTACTGGCCCAATCATGACACACCTCATTGCCTTGATCCAATGCATATCACGAAGAATGTCCTTGAGAGCTTGCTTGGCACAGTGATGAACATGCCGGAGAAGACCAAGGATGGGCCGAAGGGAAGGAAAGACTTGGAAGGTTTGAAGATCATGAAAGATCTCCACCGTAAAAAGTTGATGGAGTAGACGGAGACGGAGAGGGAGGAGGGGGAAAGGGGCAGAAAATTCAACAAGAAGGAGGAGAATTATTGCCACCCTTCTTGCTTCACCTTAAGTGCGAAGGAGATCAATCAATTCATCAAGTGCCTTATGGGAATCAAATCAGTTCCTGTTACTATGGGAAGATAAGCAGATTTCTAGACCCCAAGAAGAAAAGGTTCAGCGGGATGAAGTCTCATGACTGTCACGTGATGATGACACAGATAGACCCGGTTGCCATTAGAGGGATAATGGAGAAGCACGTCCGTGACACGCTTACTGGTCTCTGCAAGTTCTTCGACATTATATATTGAAAGTCCATAAGTGTGTAGCAGCTCCGATGGCTACAGGAAGAGATCGTTGTCATACTATGTGAGCTTGAAATGTACTTCCCACCCGCGTTCTTTGATGTCGTGGTGCATCTGTCCACATCTTGGACGACATCATCGACCTCGAGCCGACATTCGTTCACAGCATGATGCCGTTCAAGAGGATGAATGGGGTCATCAAAGGATTCGTTCGTAACATGTCCTGTCCACAAGGGAGCATCGTCCAGGGGTATCTGACGCATGAGTGTGTCTCCTTTTGCGAGAATTATATAAGCGTCAGAGACCCTGTCGTTGGTTTGCCCATCAAGAAGCAAGATGGGAAGCTCGAAGGAGATGGTCACAACAACGCCCGTAGGGAATTGCACGTTGACTACTCAGATAGACGAAACGACTTTGACAGGGCTAACTTAGTAGTGCTACAACACCTAGATGTGGTAGATGATTATGTGGCACATCACAAAGAAACCATCGCAAAGAAGTACCGTGATAATGGGATGCTCAAGACGGACGGCGAAGTTATTGTAGATCACAACACCACTTTCTTGCGCTAGATTGAACAGAAAGTTCTTAAAAATCCCCCGGAAGAGGGTAGTTCGGACGGATTACTCGTACACGCCTTAGCACATAGCCCCGCGCCCAAGCTCGTGACCTATCAGTCCTACGATATCAATGGGTACACATTCTACACGGAGTCCAAAGACATGGATAGTGATTACCAAAACTCTAGGGTGACAATTCAATGTGTGACTGATGCTAACGGAACAACTGAGAGATTCTATGGTAGGGTCGAAGAGATATGGGAGCTTGACTATGCTGGAATGCACGACGTGATGATGTTCCGTGTCAGATGGGACAAGGACGTCGTAATAGAAAATAAGTATTTCACCACCATGTCTATACCCGATGCGAAGAGAACTCCGTGAATGTTAACGTCCTCGCCAAAAATGAGCCATGGGTACACGCTAAGCACGTGACACAATGCTTCTTCATAACCGACCCGGCCAATCCCAGTTGTGTTGTCGTGAGGAGATCCAAAAGGAGCATCGTCGGAATGGATGGAGTAGCCAAAGAGGAAGACTACGACCAATACGGCAACCAGATGATGGAAGATGACGATGACAATGAAGCATACGTGAAAAGAAGAATCAATACTACATTACCTAAGAAAGATTGTAATCCATGGCTTCGAAAAAGTAACAAGGAGGGGCTCAATTACTTGGGAGCAAACAAGAAAGGGAAGAAGCTCAATGTGAAATGTCGTCGCCCATCCCCACCGCTCTGACCTCCTCCTCGTCCGCGTCGACACCGCTCTGGCCTCCTCTTCCGCGTTGCCGCTGCTCCAGCCTCCTCGTCCGCGCCGCCTCCGCTCCGGCCACCTCCCCCCTGCTCTCTGCTCTCTGCCCTTCAGGTACCGCCTCCCCCACCTCCCCCTCTCTTTGCTTTCTGCTCTCTCTATGTTTTGCCAGATTTAGAACCCTAGTTAGATGAAACCTATGAGATGAACCCTAGTTAGTTTAGGGCAGTAGCAAATTAGTTTAATTAGGGTAGTAGCAAACTTAGTTTAGGGCAGTAGCTAATTTAGGTGAATTAGCAAAAAATTAGCTATTAATAAAAAACAGTAGCATTATAGCTATAAATAAAAAAATAGCTATAAAAACAGAAGCAAATTTTGTAGGTATATAAAATAGCTATAAATTAAAATTAGCTAGGCAATTTTTGTAGGTATATAAAATAGCTATAAATCTAAAACTGTAGCAAAAAATAGTAGCTCCCTTCCTATAAATAAAGAACAGTAGCAAATGTTTAGTGAGATCATTTTGCAAAGGTTTTTGGTTTTTGAAAAGACCACTATTTTGCAATGTTTAGTGAGGTCATTTCACTATGTGCTCGTGTGATGCTCATATGTCATTGATGTTATATGATATATGTCATTGTTGTTATATGATTTTGCACTGTTGGTTGAATGTCGAAACTTATCTGAGTGGTCTATGTTTTGTGGAAATGTTGATTCATTTCCATTCCGGCAAATTTCAGGCGCTCCATATCTCCACTTTTTAGCAAAGGCCATGCCAAAAATTCCCGTGATTTTCTGCATGACTTGTGCTAGAAACTTGGACATATGGAGTACTCAGAATTTGCCGGGAGGGGAATGAATCAACATTCTGACCAAATATAGGCCCCTTTTTTCTTTTCATTATATCTTTTATTTACAATTGTTGAATAGGAAACATGTCTACCGACGCCGAAGTCGCGGGTGGTTCTGCTCGCCTCGAAGACCCCATCGAGAAAGCAAATCACTATTTCGATTACCTGGATCAACACCAGATGGGGTTGCATGGTGGCGGCAGTGGCACCAACCCCGACACAGACACCGGCATTGGCACCGGCACCGACACCACCCCCGATACCGGCAACAATGCTGTAATAGCCGGTAAAGCACCGAAGAAGAAGAAGAGGACATGAAGATGAAACGAGCTTGGTATCGGAAAAATTGTGGTCACGGAGCTGCACCCCAAGAATTTTGAGCCAACGGCGCCGGAGGAAGCGCGCTCGTGCTGGGGCAATCAACTAGGATGCATCCTCAGGGAAACTGCCAACATCAACGACGAGTGGTTGAGGCAGATACCACATATGGAGAACATGCTCCTAAAGAAGTTGCACAATAGGTTGTTGTCCCCGGCCGCAATGAAAAAGAATATGAAGATCCGTGGAAAGACATCGCCATGACAAAGATAAATGACAAGGTGATGGTGATGTTCACCATCGACTTCTCCGCCTGGAAAGTTTGGGTGAAAAAAGCGATTGAGAAGAATGAACCGTGGTCCAAGATTCATGATGACAATCCGTCAATAATGGAAGAGGACTTTGCAAAATTCAAGGAGAATTGCGCTAAAGAAGAAGTCAAGGAAAATTCAGAGAAAATGAAGGCGCTCCACGCCAGGAACACGCCTCCCCACCACCTCAGAATCCGTGGTTACGAGGGGAAGAGGGCCGTATGGGCCAAGGAGGACACCGGACGTGAAAGTCATGGAATCCCAGACACCTTGGCGGAGTTCACCAACCCACTGGAGCAAGACTGGATCATGGCCCAGTACAAGTGGGACAAAGAAAAAAAGCTCATTTACACGGACCTGGTCACGAGGGACTTCACGAGACTTCTGGTAATTGTTATATTACCACATTATCATATTATAGCTTCCAATCAATTTGACTACAAGGTTTGTCACATTAGTAAACCATACACATTCCTTTTTTCAGGAAGAGCAGCACCAAAAGGCAGCCGAAAGCAACGAGTCGACACGGTCATCGGCGAGGCTTAAGTGGGACACCCCATTCAACCGGGCCCTGAACATACTGAAGAAGGTCCCGGTGGACAAGCCCCCGTCCTATGGACGTGTGCACGGCATGGAGATGGCGCCTGGTGGAAGACGTGCTACCCCGAGGAGCTAGAGGAGAGAAGGAAGAGACGCTCGATCGTCACTCAGCAGAGCATAGACGAGAAGGTCAAGATTGCGGTCGATAAGACCAAAGCTGAGACCAAACAAGAGTTTCTCGGGGCCGTCTCTGCAGCGGTCACTAACGCGGTGGCCAGCTTGCTTCCGGCACTATGGGATTTCACAAAGAACAATCCAAATGCACGGCCGGGGGACTTTCCCCTTCCCAGCTTTGTCGGGAGCAATTCAGTGAACACTAGAGCACCAGCACCTGCTCAAGCAACCGCAAAAGGCACCGCTCATGTTCATAGCAGCCCGACCTCCGTCTCTTGCATGGTCGGTGGGCCTTCATTGCTGGCTGAGCTCGATGCCCTCACGGTAATGACGCGTCATACCCTTTTCACCAGCATGTCTATAGTATTCCATTTCAGTTGCCTTTCGGATGTTTGATGTCGCAGACATGTCTCCTTCATAGGCCGACGACACCCCATGCACCCTACTCTATGACATCAAGGGCCAGAAGGTGGCCGTGGGAAAGGAAATGATCGTGAAGCCAAAGGACCGCATGTTTCACAACCGAGAGATGCCAGATGGCGTCTTCAAGGTTAATGTGGACAGTGTCTTAGCGGGCTTCGAGGATTTGCCTCCTCCGGTACCAGTCAATGATGACAATACCCCTAAGATGATTGGCGCATGCAAGATATGGTTCTTGCCTTGGCCCAAGTCTCTTCTTTGTCTCGTGGCTCCCAGTATCACGCCAATGCCACCTTCTCAAGAAGGTATGAACACCACCCCACCTACCACATTACCTGCACCTGTCGTGGCGAGTGATAGCGGACAACGCGAGGGAGAGCCTCCATTAGTGCCAGATGATGTTGCCCCAGTTGTTAAAGAAGCAAATGTTGATGATGACATGGAGGAGGATGATGATGACCCAAACAAGTATTTCAATACGGCCTATGATGATGGAGGACTGATGGCTCACGACAGCGAAGACTCAGGCTATGAGCTTTGAGATGATGACTTGATGCTTCCTGATTTTCCAGAGCCAGAACGTCATAAGGCGGAATGCAAAAAGTGTCTCTTCAAGCGATCCTCGCAGGAGACGCCTCCAGATGCCGCCTGGACCCAACAACCCCCCGAGGCCCGTCCACTGATTAACCCGATGACACAGGGGGTGGTGGTTAGGGAAGGTATGGTGGGCTCACTACCGCCACCCACCAAGAAGCAAAGGAGGAGACCGGACAAGAAAGGCCCTAAAGGAGCCAAAGCTGCTTCAAGCAGCCAGCCGCCTCTAGAGCACCGGGTGGTAGACAGAATACCTGTTGAAGGTGAGCAGCTCTTCCATGTCGCCAGCCAGCCGATCCTAATTGCGAAAGCGCTAGAGCACATACTGAACAATGATCTAAGGAGACACCATGAAGATGTGCTGGCCAGAGAGAAAAGCCTTCTGGTCGCGAAAAAACCAGGATACCCGTTTTATGTGGCTAAGGTGCCGGGTGGGAGGTTGTACATCAAGAGATGGCCCGTGAATAAGTTTGTCATGTGATTTGACTACATCTACGACATGTTCCACATGACCAAGCTGGATTTCCAGTTCATCCGCATGTATGTACTGTATCTGAACTACTTCATCAGGGTCGAGAACATCAAATATATCTGCGTCATGGACCCGTTCTATATGCATGAGAGCTTCTTTGCAGTTTGCAAAGAGCACCGTGGCTATGCAAGCAAGTACATCGGCGAATTCATGATCGCTAATAAGGACAAGGAAGTGATTATCTTGCTTTAACATCCCACATAAGTCATCCGCACATATCCTTTCATAAGTGTTAATCATTCCTTTGCAAGCATGGAGGCTAATTTGAGGTGTACTTAATTTGCGCAGCGGGGGGGCACCGTCCTCATCGTTCTATCCTCAAAATACTCCCATGCGATGTACTTGTACTCATCGAAGAACCTCAGGAAAAAGGATTACAAGCACATAAAGAGTCTTCTCGATAGTGCCCTGTTAACCTTCAGCCTCTCTGGTGGATATATCAAGGTGAAAAAGTACACGAATCATGGGCTCGATTTCGGTCATAAGACTGACTTCTGCTGCATCCAGCAACTGCACACCAGTATGGCTGATGGATTCTACCTCATGCATCAGCTGCTCGAGTACAGAAGGGATAATCAATGCCTTCGCATGGCACCTACTACCAACGATGCCGAGATTGTCAGGTGGGCCACAAGCATAGGAAGGACACCGGGTCATCGAATCAGAGCTGAGTTTTATCACGTACAGCGTGAACTTGCCCAAGTGATCATGAAGCAGGTCCTCGAACCAACAGGGATGTTCTACCATGGGCCAATCACGCGGGAAGATGTCCGAGCACCGCTACTCGCTCATCGTTTGGACATGAACCCTTTCAAGAAGCTCGGGATCTTCCTCCCTGACTATGAAGATTAGACCGCTGACATGGAGGACTGGTTGTTGATGACAATGTGTCACTACTATATTTCTATGGAAAAACTCTGAATTTATGCACGGCGAAACTATGTGATGTAACTAAACCGTGGTCCTGAACTAGCATTGATCGCTCTAGTTAATTAGTTTTGGTATGAGGAACTTCGTCATTTATGTTTACTATTGGTTGCTTGTATTTTGCTAATCATGCCTCCTTGTTTTCTTAAGTACATTATATTGCATATTATCATTCAATTCATCAACTCACGATGCTGGTACATAGATCAGAAATGGCGAAGGGCTACTATGCCTTGTATGTTGGGAGGGTTCCAGGAGTCTACGACCACTGGCCAGCTGCTCAGGCCCAGGTGCATAGGTACCTGGGTGCTAGCCACAGAGGGTTCGACAGCATAGGCGAAGCGGAAAGTAGTTAGTTGAGGTGGAGACTCCAGCATGAGTAGGGGCGGGACCGCTGGTACTACATAGTCGCGCTCTTGCTCATCCTGATCGCTCTTCTCTTCTACATCATGGTTTAGATAGAGATGATGAAACTTGTGTGTGTGCCATGACCACTAAGTTGCACTTATTCGAGACATGACATGATCGCACTTGTGTATTGCTATTTTCGAGATTTGATGATATTTGTGTTGAATGATGATGATGATGATGGTATGATGAGACTACTGTATGTCTATAATATGATGAGAATAGTGTATGTTTAGTATGATGTGATGAAACTATTGTATAGAGCCTGTATAAATACAACACAAATACGTAGAGGGGTGCGAATTGGTGAAAGTAGGAACATTAGCAGTAGCGTTGGAAAGCACCTAGCAGTAGCGCCGAATTAGCAGCAGCGCTTCCTATGAACAAGCGCTAAAGATGGGTATCAGTAGTGTTGGTCCAAGAAGCGCTACTGCTAATAATACTTACCGATAGTGCTGCCCATACCAGCGCTACTGCTACAACTTAGCTATAGCGCGCTAGAAGGAGCGCCCAACACTACTACTATGCATATTTCAAGCTCTGCTACAAGGGTTTTCCCTAGTAATGTTTTGGCAAAGGTGGTGTGATTACAAAGGGAAGTAACTGTAGGGACACTGCATCATATCAAAAAGGAGAGGCATTCTTAATGTAAGATTAGCATTGTTCAGAGTATGAGTAGGATAATGCAAGAAACAACATTGATATTTCCCTATTGGAACTGGGAGGAAAATACAGGGAAATGTATACTGGTTTTGAAAATATAGAAGTGCCATGCATGGTTATACTCATGTTATCTCACAATCGATTCTTCACAGGAAACTACCATGTCATGCATGTTATGTATGCCTCCGTATCATGGTGAGAAAATCTCGCAAGACTGGATAGCAGGAAGCAGGGTGTCTTGAAAAGCTTAGGCCTCGCTTCGACGATGGCCGTGTGCATGTCCCTCGAGCATATAGCCAGCCGCAGGGAGCTCAACATATCCATACACGAACAACAGAGGTCAAGGATGTCACTGGGGAGATTGCTCCAATCGCGGCTGATATGGATGCTGCGCGGTTCGCGTTCGGCCATGATGGAGTTTGGAAGGTGGGGTTTTTGGGGACTTGATTTATGAGGGAGAAGGCCCTCGGTGCTAGAGCGGCTACTGAGGGAATAGTTTTTTTTTGACCCGGAACAGTAGGAAAGGCTCCTACTATGTAAATAAATTAAAAAAAGTAACTATACAAGGTGAGTATTTACATCATGGGGGTAGGGTAGGTTAGACCACTTTGGGTCCACCCAGGAGAACTAAAGAAAAAAGGGGGGTCTAGTGCAAAGAGTTTACAAAATCAAGAACTAGAGGCCTACTTGCCTCTTTGACCCTATGCTGCAAAAGTTCAAAGTCTTTCTTGAATCTATCAAGCCACGATCGGAAGGAAGGATCGATTGATCTGAAGTGTTTGTTGTTTCGTTCCTTCCAAATGCTCCACGCTGCCACAACAAAATTTTCAAACAGCATGGGCGTGGGGTGGTTTGTTTTTTGGTCTTCAATGGCTTGTATCCTCCCCTCAAAATGTTCCCAGATGATATCCAGGGCTTGCCAGCATCGTTTACTGAATGAGCATGTGAAAATCATGTGCTCCACTATTTCCTCGATGTTGCACCCACACAGCAAACAGTTGTGGTCATCACCGATGTTGTAGTGGCGTCTTTTGAGCATATTCCGGGTGTTCAGCCTGTCATGGAGGAGAAGCCATGCAAAAACTTTCAACTTCATAGTACATTTGGACCTCCAAAGCCATTCAAAAACTTTATGATCGTGAACCTCCTGAAAAAAGAATTGGTAGTAGTCCGTTGATTGGTAGATAGATTGGCCCCAGACATAGCTCTAGACATCCGAAGCGGAGATCATAGGTTGGAATGATGAAGCGATCATTTGAATGTGTCGGACTTCCTCAAACACTTGGGGTGAAAGTGGTAGGTGAAAGGCCGATCCAAGGGACATGCTCCCCAAGAAATTGCGCACAGAAATATCTTCATTAATTGCATATGAGTAAGCCCGAGGATGAGAGTCCAATAAAATTTGATTAGCCCATAGTTCTTTCCAGAAAAGGGCTGTGGAGCCACACACAATATTAACATGAGAAATCCCGCGAAATGTCGGCGTGAGCTTCAGAATATCGCGCCACTAGAAAGATCCAACCGGGTCCATTGCGTGTGGGATTTTCTGGTCAAAGTATCTGTCCCAAGTGAGTTGCACCCAGGGAATATCCAGTTTGTTATAAAACTTGTGTAAGAACTTCAGGAGAAGAGCTCCATTCTGGATCTTGAGGTTTATCACACCAAGCCCTCCTTTCTTATTAGGTTTACAAACCATGTCCCATGTAGCAAGTGAGTTTGATTTCTCACCCTGATCAGTTTTTTTGACCCAGAGGCATATTTACTGATTCTATCAAGTATCTAAATGAGTTTAGGCGGGAACTTGAGTGCACACATAGCATTAATGAGTAGGGACGTGACTGTGGCGTTGAGCAAAGTGAGCTTCCCAGCGTGCGACATAAGTGAGAGCATGGAGGAAAGATTTCTTTCCACATTGCTAACCAGAGGCATAAAATCGATAAGTGTTGGTCGGGAGGTGCCTAGTGGCAGGCCAAGGTAGGCGAAAGGCATGGAACCAATGGAGCATTCGAAGATAGAGGCAATATCTGTAGCCAATTGCAGGTCCAAGTTGATGGGTATTAGTTTGGATTTACGGAAGTGGATCTTTAGGCCAATAGACCGGGGATAATCAGATAGAATGTTCTTGATGATATCAACTTGTCTAGGGCATGCAGGCATGAGAAGTAACGTGTCATCGGCGTATTGGACGATCGGATAATCCATATTACCATTGGAGGGGAAAGGTAGGTGGATCAAGCCTCTCCTGAAAGCATCATTAATAGCTGATTGTAGAAGATCCATAGCGAGTACAAAAATGAGAGGTGAGAGGGGGTCTCCCTGTCTGACGCCACATCTGCAGTGGAATTGACGGCCTGGCACACCATTGAGCAAAATAGACAAGCGGCCCGAGGAGAAGATCGTTCTGATCCAGGACAGCCATTTTTCATTGAAACCCATGTGTTTCATAATGTTAATCATTGCTTCATGTTCAATGGTGTCGAAGGCTTTAGCAAAGTCCAACTTCAGAAGCACAATTTGTCTTTTGGAGGCTTGGCATTGATGGATATACTGAAATGTCCAAGCCATATAGTCTTGGATGGACCGTCCTTTGATGAAACCGTATTGATGATGATGAATGATGCGTAGGATCACCTTTTGTAGACGATTGGCCTAAACACTATGTTAATGACTATTAAGGAAGGTGATCGGGCGATAGTCATTAACTATGGTTGGTGATCCATTCTTGGGAATGAGAGTGTTTAGGCCATCATTAATACTTTGGAGATTAAGATCACCAGCGTGGAATTGAGCACACAACGTATAGAAGTCCTCCTTGATAATTGGCCAACGTCCTCCTTGATAATTGGCCAACAAGCATTAAGAAATAAACCACTGAAACCATTAGGGCCCGGAGCTCGATCTGCAGGCATTTCATTGACAACCCATCAATTTCATCCTTGGTAAAGGGATCGGTGAGGTGATCAAGGTCAGCAGTCGGTTGAATAAGAGCCAGAAGATCAAAGCGCATTTGTGTGGGGTTAGACGTTCCAAGCCTTTCCGTGTATGCATGAAACAACAAAGGTTCCTTGCCTGTATGATCCTCAACCATCATGCCATCTTCAGTTTGGAGTATAGCCACATTGTTTTTCCTATACCTCTCAGTGGCAACTGCTTGGAAAAAATTGGTGTTTTCATCTCCGAATTTAACCCAATGTATGGTGCAACGTTTTTTCCAATATTGCTTTTGATAGTCCAACAACCTGAGAAGGTGATTTTTGATGATCTTACGGAAGTTGCATTCAGGGTTGGTGAGCGGTCTTATGTTTTCTAGATCATCAAGCTCGTTGAGCGTTTTATTAGTGTTCTCGATTGCCACTGATAATCTAGAGATATTCTTGCTCCAAACTTTGAGTTCTTGAAGCAGGAGCTTGAATTTTCGGCAAAGAACCGTGGCCGCATTGGGGGAGTTGATAGGCCGAGACCAAACTTTCTTAATAACATCCATGAATCCAGGTTGCAGTAACCAATAAGCTTCAAATCTGAAGAGTTTGGCTCGGGGGATTTTTGTCTCAATGGTTACCACACAAGGAGTATGATCTGACACCGGCTTGCAAAGATGTTTGACAATTGTATTTGGATAGTTAAGCGTCCAGTGCAGAGAAGTGAAGAACCAGTCAAGTTGTTCAAGCAACGGATCTTGTTGCATATTACTCCAAGTGTACAGACGCCCTTTGAGTGGTAATTCAATTAGATTGTGTTTACGTATAATATCGTTGAAAGTGCACATGTCATTGGGGTCGCCACCAGGTTTGTTGCGGTTGTCAGGGCCACGAATGAAATTGAAATCACCAAGGAGAAGACAATCATCATTTGATCGAATATCCATGTCATATAGACACTGAATGAAATGCTCTTGGGCCGGACCTGTGCATGGTCCATAAAAATTATAGAGAGACCATGACTGTGCGGAAATTGTGCTGGTGAAGTTGACACCCAATACAAAATCATTCGAGAAGACCACGTCACCAGTAAAAACCGAGCTGTTCCAAATAGTAAGGATGCCACCCGAGGCACCACGAGTGGGAACAAAAGCAAACTTATCGAATCTCTTAGGGCAACAAGTTTTAATGAACGCCAGATCCACAAGAGGTTTTTTAGTTTCCTGAAGGCAAACTATGGTGCAACCACTAACAGAGATAGCATTAGATAAAGCCAAAAGTTTTTTGTCTGAATTTAAACAACGAACATTCCAACAGAGTACATTCCAGTTACGCAAAAGGGGCATAATGAAGAGCCAGAATATTACTCCAAGGATGTAGTGTCCTCCCCATCAGTTCCTGCCTGATCGTCAGGGGTTGCAGCAGCCAACAGCGCCTCTTCCGTGAGCTCAGAAGGAGGAACAGCGCAGCGGTTGATGCTGATCTCTTGCAAAGTTTGGAGAGGTGTGTGGGGAGGGGCTTGGACAGGTGGAGGCGCGGATGAGCTTGAAGTAGTAGATGGAGCATGTCTTGGATTGACCTTGGCAATAGGAGCTCGGACATCAGAAATCTGGGGCACTCTGAAACCATCATATCTAGTGGAGCGAGTGTTGCGCCTCACTTCAGTAGTGACCAGTGGAGCCTGAAACTTGGAGCGGCGAGTGCGAACAAGAGACGGGCTTGGGTCTGGTAGCACTTGGGCTAAGCCCAAATCAGTGGCCTGGAAAGGTACAGTCATAACAAGAGGCCCAGAAGTTGAACTTTCAGTTGGCGCCAAAGCAGTGTCATCCTCCTGTTGAACAAGAGTGTCAACTGGTCCAACAGCTACCTCAACAGAGTGAGAATCACTGTCAGGAGAGTGCTCAATATGGTCCTCCACAGCAGTTCCAGACATAGTAAGCAGTGGGTGTAAAACCGCTTCTTCAGAAGGGGCTTCCTCATCATCCAAGAGCTCTGAGATCTGAACTGAAGATGGCCTTGGGGGCATGTTCAGAATACGTGGAGAGAGACGAACTGAAAACAGAGCATTAGGAGTTCCCACTTGGAATTCGGTGGAAGGGACAATTGTTTGTAGGTCAAGTGGAGGAAAACCATACCCAGAACTCCAAGGGCCATAGGCAGCGACAACAGACATAATAGAGCGAGAAAGGTATGCCGTAAATGCTTTGTGGGGAATTATGTCATTCAGGAGCACATTGGTCAAATCATTACCTTCCACAGAGATGCTAACCCGAAGATTGTTAGAGGAGACAACAATGTCCACAGCAATGACTTCATTTCTAGTAGGATGTACCAGCAGCGTAGTGTCAGGCCCTTCAGCAGCTTGGACAGACCCATTAGTGCTGCCATGAGAGCTAGAATCCCATGCGGAGTTCAGACTGTCTGAAATGTTGTCTTCAGGCCAAATGCCATCTTGAACACGCAGCCCCTGAGCTGCTAACCAAGCTTGAAAGTTGACAAGGGCGGCAGGCATTTGAGGCGCAGGAGGTTCATGCCAAGCATCCCACTGGGCAAGTTGAGGAGCATCATGATGGGCAGCATTGTGAGGGCCATTTTCATTGGCAACACCATTCTGAATCAGCCAGTTTTGTAACTGCTGCTGGTAGAGCTTCTCGGCAGTAAGGCCATCCCCAAACATGGGGTGAGGCACACCATTAGCAGGCGGTGGTTCTTCAGCTGCAACCGGTACTTCAGGGTCATGGGCATTCCAGTCTGCTCCCCGAAGAATGAAAACTGCAGCAGTCCAGCAGGCACGGTCCGCTACGAACTGATGGACAACGATGCTCTTAGGGATCAGACACATGTGAATAACTCGGACTTTGATCAGCACAACACGACGGTCAATATTGGGGTTGTTCCAAGAAACAAGACAGCCATAGTCATCTACAGAACGTTGCAGGTAAAAGTCCGTCTGATAATCATCAGGAAATCCGATGTACATAAGCCAAACCTTTGGTCCATAGGTGGTGCTGTGCATGTTCAGAGCCGCATTGTGGCGCACAAATGAAACTACCAGATCTTCATCATCAAGCTGGAAGGTAGTGTTTACTGTAGTATCTCTGATGAAGGAGTTGGCAAATGCAAACATACCGATACCCAGGGGATGGTCAGATGCTTCGGTGGTGTGCAGACCCGCTTCATGCAGAAGACCTTCAATCGTGTCGCGGAGCCCTTCCTGGAGATGCAATGGGACGAATCTGCTCATCTCTGCAATAGCCAAGAAGCTATTGTTGAGCGGAGGGATGGGGTTGACGGCCATGTAGGCGCGAATCTTGTGGTCCGCCACCCCAGGATCGATTGACCAGCCGGCCGGCAAAAAGGGAATGGGGTTCACCGGATAGTTGGCCATGGTGGTTTGGGTGGTGGAGGGCACGGGACTGGCGATGAGATCATTGGCGGGTGACGGAGCAGCTAGAGCAGAGAGCTCTGCCTCATTTGGAAGCAGGGTGGGCGGAGAGGTGGAATGCGAACAGTCCGGGGCGGCTGAGAGGGTTTTTGGTCTCCATTGCCAGCGTTGGGCCCATCGACGCCGCCAGTAAGAGATGGCCAGGTGCCCATAGTAGCCACAGATCTCACATCGAATGGTAGAGGTGGTGCGGCCATTCGAATGAGTGGGGGGCAGGTTGGAGTGATTGAAGGAGGAGTGTTAATTTGATGCCTATGCCGGTCAGCCATAGCCGGATTTTGCAGATTAGCATCCATAACTGAATTAATGGAAGGCGTAGACCGAACTTTGGTAGGAAAGTTATGGCATTTATGTCCCGGTGCGGAGCACGTAAGGCAAATAAGTCGTGCATGGAAATTAGACCTATTGTGTCCCCATTGTCAGCATTTAGCACATAATTGGCCCCAATTATTGGCAATATCCAAGACTTCCTTTTGAGGATATCGCGCGCTCGACAAATCAGCAATATGAGATTTAGATAAGGTTGGTGGCCAGGACGAGTGTGGCGGTGCATACCAGAGAGCAGAAGTAAGGAAGCTTTGCGGCTATTGTGGGTAATCATAGATATTAAAAACTAAAAACTCCCAATCACAATTGAATGCTCAGAAAATCATGAGAGGTCCGAGGCACATTGATTGTCCTCATTAAGACGGTCCGAAATATTCTCCTGCACGGTCGGACTGATCATGCACGACGGCAATGAGGAAGAACACGAGGCTTCATCGCTGTTCTTGTCATGAAAACTCATGGAGGTTATAGGAATGATATTAAATTTACCCAGCTCCTTAGTAGAGGCCTGAATGATTGACGTGTCCAGGAAGACCGGATGGTTGTAACGAATGGCCATAGGGCTGGGCGCAGCAATGGGCTCCAGATGTTCATCAACATGCCATTGATGTTCAAAATGTTTGTACCCATTGAAACGACCATTGAAAAGATGAAAATGACATATAAAATCCGGCCAAATACAATCTTTGAGCCCATGAATGAAATGACCCACTTTGTTACCAGCCACAGAGAAGCGAAAAGATCTGTCACTGAGCTTAACCACCTTGAACCCCTTGGGATGACCCCCAATACAACATTGCAAAGCCACACTCACAGAATCTTCAGTAAGGGGAAAGGAGGCCGAGGAGAAAGAAACCACCAAGAAGAATTCCTTGGTATTGCGAGATGGAGAAAAGTGAACAGTTTCTCCAAATCTTCGACGTACATATTCCGAGACTGCAAGACCAGGATTGAAATCCCAGTGTAGTAGGCCTTCCATGGTGAGGATTAGTGGTTAGATCCATGGTGGAGAGGAAGCAGGTGGGAGAGAGGAGAGGAGAGGAGCCATTCTACCACGAGAAATCTGTGGAGGGGGGCACCGTAGGATTTACTGAGGGAATAGTGGTACTGGGGGAGGCGAGCGAGGCGAGGGTACGCGGGGGCACAGTGAGATGATGAATAGTGACCTTAGGATCTCCGGCGAGATGGAGATGGAGATGGAGTGGTGCTAGGGGAGAGGGTGACGAGGTGAGGCATGCTATAGAGCGGCAGTGATAGTGACTGCACAGTGCACAAGGTGAGACTGACTTTGGTAACCCGAACACGCCGCCTGGACTGGTGTCACCTCGAGCGCAGGGGCCTGTCAGTTCACTGTGAGGACCGGATGAATAATATTTTGACCATCAAGTGTACCATAGTTGTACTACTACTACTAGTAGGAGTAGTAGGAACATGAGTATTATTGTATAGCGGAAATAGGTCTCCCATGCTAGCATGCCTTTGGGTTCACTTCATCCTCTAGGTATCATCCATAATGCGATAAGAACCAAATTCTCATGCATGCGGAAGCGCGAAGAAGGCCTTTTATTTTTTGAGGATAACTGCGTATTCCTTAACTAGAAAAATGTTGTGTCTCCCACGCACATGCCAATATCCATCCGAACCAGCTACGACACATTTTTTAAATCCGTTTGCATAGGTCCCACCTGTCAGTGGCACATGTAGCGCTCGAAGGATGGGCATGTACAGGGTAAGGTACCACTCCTCAGATTACCGACATATCCTTTTCGTTTAGTCTATGTAGCCATCTAATCAACTGCCTGCAGGCCACTTCTCCCATTTACTTCTCCATCAGGAACCGACTTTCCTTGGCTTCTTCACTACTCCTTCATCTTCATTTGCATCCAAACCACACTGCATTCACATTGTTTTAACATCTTCACATTCTCTTGGAGTAATTCCGAAGACCCTTTAAATAATAATCTTCTTTAGCTAGACTAGCCATCTAATCCTAATTCCTCAAACCATAGCCCTCCGGTCCAGCGGTTCCAAATAGCGAAAGAGATCGAGACGCAGGTTTTTAGTGTCCAACATGTCCTCGTCGAAGGCTCATTGAGCATAGTTGCCACAATCACTGACCACCCAAGGGTTGTTCGGAAGTGGATCAACAATGTATCCAACTCCCTCCAAAAGGTGGGGATGAAGGTCATCGGTCTCGACACAGAGTACACGGAGCATGCCACTTGGAAGATCCAACGTGCCGCCGTCCTTCAGTTGTGCCTCGGAGATGATGTTTTGGTGTACCACATCATACACGCGCCCTCCATACCAGGTGAGCTTCACGATTTCTTGTCTCGGGAGGACATATACTTCTGTGGGGCAGCCATCACAGGGGACAAACAGAAGTTGGAGTCGTACAACCTTGATTTGAAAAGCATCGCTGGCATACAAACCAAAATAAAATTTCCTGTAGAACATTGTGATAAACCGACGCCATCACTATTCGACATAGCAATTTTTGTGGTCGGAACAAATCTTCAGAAGGGTGACGAGATGCTGGCATTAAGGTCGTCTGGATGGGAGAAATTATCCCTTGTCGTACGAGTAGATAAAATATGCTGCCTCCATGCCCGTGTGAGATTCGAGATACATGCGAGGTCCAAAGAGCTTGTTGCGAAGCTGTCTCCCACATAAAATGAGAAGAAGAAGAAGCTGCACCAGCAGCAGGGCATTATGGATGGATGAACTATTTCCTCTCTTGTAAAGAAAATTATTCCCTCTCTCTGTATATTGATATAGACGGACTATTTTGATGGTGTGCATGTCTTTGGAACAAGTAGTAGCATGGGTCCGCTTGACTATAAGGAACTATTTATCCTCCTAAATTTCTCTACTACTCCTTGAAGTGATCAGTATGCAATGCATGTGTCCGTAGAGATGACAACTTGTCCATGGAAGTTAAACTACGGCGACCATCATGTTTCATCCACTGCCACTCGCAATTCTCACGACGCCGCTCCAACCCATGGCACCACGTCCCCCGATGTGCGCCTCACCCCTCTCGGTACACACCACCCCTTTGCCTTTGTGTACATGACATGTGGGCCACCTGAAATGCGGCGAGCATCAAGTTTCTTCCATATCCACACGCGATTCCCACGACGCCGCTCGAACCCATGACACCACACGTCCCCCGACCCTGCGGCTTACCCCTCTCGGCCCCACTGCCCCTCTGCCTTCGGGAGCATTACATGTGGACCAGCCACCTATTGGGTCCACATGTTATTGACTCAAAGGCAGGTGTAGTAAGGCGCTGAAGCTTAGTCCCGAGGGCCCCTAGAGGGAAATGTAACTCCTACGCCAGGACTTGTGGTGCTACCACTGCACGAACTCGTGCCAAGCTCGAGATTTATTTCTTTACTATACATGCACGCAACGATTTAATGGACATTGTAATCACAACATGTGATTGGGAGCTCTAAATTTGAATTTTAAACTTATAAAATGAAAAAATCAAAAAAAATAAACTGGGAGAGAGGAAGTATACTGTAGGATGTGTCCCATACGAAACAAGTCCCCTGGTTTGTCACCGGGAAGATGCAGTTAGAAAGGAGCACAATGTCTTCATACTCGTACGACAATAAATCGGCCACAGACGGCATGGTCCACCTTTGACCGCCATGTGCAACGTTCGTGCTATCTTCTTCAATCCCACCATGGTTCCATCATACTAATTTAGGCGGTGGCCTGTTGCATGGCTAATCCCGATGTTGGACAACAGGGGAATACAACTACTTTGACCAATATGAATCACTATGAGAGGCAACTCCTCTTCCTAGGCGACTCCTAGGTGACTCCTCCGCCGGTGGCCACTCTCGCCCAGAGTCCACCTCCCTGGCTCTCCCATGGCGCCTCCCCTCCATAACTTTGCCAGAGGTAAGGCCTTCCAACTTGGCATGCGCCAAAAATTTGGCCATCTGGTGGTTTTCTCCCATGGCTTTCGGCAGCGTGAAATCAAGCTTGTGGTTTCTTTTGGTCGTGCATGCTTTTGGTTGGATTTCTACACAATGAGTATTGTCCTTCAATCCTGCTTTGGTGGCTACCCACAAGGTTTTAGAGTTAAGTTTCTCTGTGATTGTTCTTTACAATTTTCGGTGGCCTCAAAATCTGTGGGGTTTGAGATTTGCAACAATGGTCGAATCACAGAGAGAGATTTTGAGTTGGTCTTTAGTCTCTGGGCAGAAGGAGGCCTAAATTGGCGTCATGAGGAAATGTTGTTTTACCAAGGGGAGCAAAGTGCTTGGACCGTGGTGACCAGAGGTAATGCTCGTGCTTCGACACAGGTTAGTTCCAGCGACTGCTAACGGGAGGAGCCTCGCCATACGTCAATTTTCCAACGGCTGGCTGGGTTACCGGACTCATCATTGGATTTACATGAGCCTGAAATTACTACCGGGCGCATTGAGTGCAATGACTCGCGTGAGGTTAATGATCGCTATGATTAGGGAGTTGAGGGCGCTAACCCAGGGTTTCAAACAGGTTAATTACTTGCTATGGGTGTGGCAACTTGGGTCACATGGCCTGGGCCTGCCCCGAGCCTCGGATTACAGACCTGTGGCCATTTTTCCAGGTAGCCACTTTTCCCTCTCCACCAATTGAGGCTTGAGCTATAGGACCAGCCCAACCGGCGATTCGGGTTTCCTCTTTTAGACAGCTCTCAGAGGGCATGTTCCCAAATTTTCAGCCTCGATTCACACTTGCCTCTTCGTCTCCTCCCCTGCCTTCCACTGTTCATCCTCGAGCTTACCAACCAACCACCTCGCAGTCTGGGGCCTGCCTCGCCAACACGACTGAGCCTGCCATGGCCAAAATTCCCATTGATCCTCTGTCGTTCGTCCCCAAAGGTTTCAACATCCTGCCAATCGAAGGCGGAAATGGCGTGGCCAGGGTGGTTCTCCCGCACCGTCAGAAGCGTCACGAGGACTGGGCCATCGTCACCATTGAGCCACTCCCTGATGATGTACTTTTCCCAAATGTGCAAGAAGTTCTTGGTGATTTCTTTGTGGATATTCAGCAAGTTGAGATCAGAGAAATCCATCGCTGTCCTCTAGGGCAGGTGTATGTGCGTTTTGTCAATCCTAGAGACAGGGATAGATTAGTTCTTCAGAGCCCGCACCAGTTTGGGGATGTTTTCATTTCCTTTCACAATCATGATAATGGTCGTAATTGTAGAAGAAATCATTTTAATAGAACTATTTGGCTGCTCATACTTGCTGTTCCTTTTGATTTCCGTAATTCAGAGGAAATTGCTAGGGCCATCAGCCAGTTTGGGCGGCTAATCTCCTGGGAAAATGACCCATTACACATGGGCAGAGTGATTGCAAAAGCAAAGGTCAGATATTTGGATTCCATCCCCAAGAGTATCCGCTGGTTTGAAGGTGAATTGTTTGACGAAGATGTCTGGTCTTCTTTAATGGAGATTCTACTGCAGTAGATAATGGGAGGGGCACCTGCAGACAAAGACCCTATTCCACCTGACAATGTGGACCCCCATCCGTTTCCTGTCAATAATAATGCTTTCCCAGGCTTCCACCAAAACCCTGAGGCTGCTCCCCAGGATGACATGGATGCAGATGATGGACACTGGGCTTTACAGCCTCCTGTTGATAATAATGTAGTTGCAGAGGAGGAGTTTGATTTTCTTCAGGTTGTTCAACAGGAAGAGATTGCTTGGGCAGATGGTGAGGAGCTCCCACCTCCCCTGGATGGGCATAGTAGCATCACAACCATTGTTTCACTGTCAGAAGGTGTTTCATCTCATGCAAGTGAAGAAGTGAACGAAAATCTCCCTCAGCAGCAGGTTTTTGGCAATGGTCTGGAGCTTTTGATGCAGGATTACCAGGAGGATGAGCACCAAGATGTGCCTGCTCCCCCAGCTCCCATCATTGTTGCTCCTTAGGAGCCTGAGCCTGTTCTCCCTGTTAATTTGGTTCCTACTGTTGACCTGGTTGAGCCACAAATTCAGCCAGTTATTGAAGAGGTTCCTTCTAGTGTGCAAAATGTTCTGATGGAACAACTGACTGTGACAAAGGCTGGTCCCAATTCTGGTTTACAAGATGGACTACTTACTGCTACATATAAAACTCTACCGATCTCTGACAAGGTTATGTCTTCTGAAAATGAGACATCTAGCCAAGCTAGTAAACTGGCAGAATCTGACCTTGCGAAGTTATTTGGTGGCCCCCATGTCAACTCTTCAAGGGGCAGCCCAAAAACTATGGAAATTCCTGAGATGCAAGGTCCTCAAAACAATGGTAAATGGGTTGAAACAATTGAAGAGCACTTTTAATTTGCTCCCTCTCTCTTGGGCTTAAAATCTATCCAGCTAAAGGTTGTGGCTAATAAAGAAACTATTTTATTACAAGAAGGGCTAGTGATTTGGAAGGAGAACTTTGCAGAAAAGCCTTTGGAGGGTGCACCCTCCCTCTCTGTTAAGATTCCACTAAGTTGGTTTAACTTTATTGTGTATCTCCTAATGACACCAGAATAGTTTAATTGGATTGTCCATATGATCAAATCTCCTTTATGGGAATTACTTGCTGAAGTTGACGGCACTTAGGACTCTATTCTTTTCCACATACCTGATAAATGTTTAACAACACAGGCTCCTATGTACCAGCAGGCCATGGTTTATCAAGAGCAGCAGGACAGAAACAAAGAAAATGTCGGTGATTCTTCAAACCAGCAGGACCTAGATTCTCTTGCCCTTCTCCAACATTTTGGAGTAGGAAACTCCAAAAAGAGAAGGGGAGCAAAGAGACCTCTAGTGGAAATTGAGGTAAGAAGAAGTGACAGAATTAAAAAAGATAATCCTGGATTTAAAAGAAGATCATGCTCTAATAATAAGTGCCTTCCTTGTAATGCTGTCCCCCCAATTTCTCAAAAATCTATTGTTAAAAATCTCACTACCTCCTTTTGCAAGGTGGCTGATCAAGAGTTAGAGGAAAAGATTTCTAAGAAGTCCAAGAGGAAGGTGGGAGAAGAATTGGCTGGGGTGCTCCCAATGAAATAAAACAGGAAGGACTCCTCAACTGTTAAGATGATCATGTTCTATGCTTCATTAGTAGTGAGGGAGGAGGTTAAGAATTTGGAATGTAGCCCTCTGATTCCTTTTAGATGTACTAGCCAGTTATGTGCCATGTGGACATGTTTTGTTAACTCATGTTGTGATGCATCTACACCCTGCTACCTTATTGCTTTTAAGAAGATTGTTTCCATTGCAATCTTGTGGATGATGGGGTTGTTTTATTTGCTGAGGGTGCATGCCCTGTTGTATTGTTTGTCCTGCATACTATGTTTTGGCCAAGTGATGGTTCTTGTTCTCTGGATATACATTCCAAATCCTTCCCATGAATAATCAAAATAGAAGCTGGAATATTTTGAACTGGAACATCAGAGGGATCAACTCACCTGACAAATGGCTTGCTCTAGGAAAAAATAGAGGAGAGTGCCTGTGCCATTTTATGCTTACAAGAGACCAAGAGGGAAAATTTTGATGCTGCTTACATCAGAAACTTTTGTCCTAACAAGCTAAAGAAATTTGCTTTTCTTCCTTCAATTGTGGCCTTTGGAGGGCTATTAATCACCTGGAATGGGTCTCTGTTTGAGTGAGAGGTTATTTTTCAAAACAGATTCTCCTTATCAATTAATTTCACAAGTCTCCTGTCAAATACATCTTGGATTCTCACCAACATTTATGGTCCTTGTGAACAAGTAGACAAAACTGAGTTCATTAATTGGTTTTCCAACATTCATATGCCCCTGGACACTAATTGGATTTTAGTTGGGGATTTCAACATCATTAGAGCTCCCACTGACAGGAACAGACTTGGTGGAGATGTTAATGAGATGCTTCTTTTTAATGAAGCCATCAGTAATCTTGGATTAATTGAACTCCCACTTAATTGTAGAAAATTCAGCTGGAGTAATATGCAACGGAGCCATTTATTGGAAAAATTGGATTGGTTCTTTACTTCTGCTTCTTGGATGACCTCATTTCCTGATACAGTTGCAATGCCTCTGTCCAGGCCCATCTCAGACCATCTCCCTTGTGTCCTAAAAATTGGTACTGCTATTCCAAAGGCAAAGGTTTTTAGATTTGAAAACTACTGATTAAAATACTCTAACTTCAATGATGTGGTCACTACATCTTGGAATATACCTGTGGGTAATCTTGATGCAGCCAAAATTTTAAATGCCAAGTTGAAAAACTTGAGAAGTGCTTTTATGCTATCGGCTAGAAATCTTTCCTGCCTTAAGGAAAAAATTGCTGCAATAAATGCGATGATTTTCCTACTTGATTTGTTTGAGGAATTCAGGGACCTAGGAGATTTTGAATGGAACTGCAGGCAGATTCTCAAAGAACATTTGCTCGTTCTGCTTAAAAATCAAAAGATTTACTAGAAGCAGAGAGGAAAGATCAAAGGTGTCAAATTTGGTGATGAAAACACAATTTTTTCCATACAAAGGCCTCTATTAACTTCAGGCATAATCACATTGCTATGTTAAAAAATGAAGATCGGGTGGAAATTACTGACCATGAAGGGAAAGCAGCTCTTCTGTGGAATTCTTTCAAGAAAAGATTAGGTCAATCTGATAAAAACACAATGCACTTTGATCTAAATTCATTATATCAGCATCAAGCTGATCCTTCTGACTTTGAACAACTGGAAATTCCTTTCACTGAAGAAGAAATCAATGAAGTGGTCAAGCACTTACCTTCAGACAAATCACCTAGGCCTGATGAATTTAACAATGAATTCTTCAAGAATTGTTGGTGAAGGAAATATGCCCTAGAGGCAGTAGTAAAGTTGTTATTTATATTTCCTTATATCATGATAAATTTTTATTATTCATGCTAGAATTATATTAAACGAAAACTTAGTACATGTGTGAATACATAGACAAACAGAATGTCACTAGTATGCCTCTACTTGACTAACTCATTGAATCAATGATGGTTATGTTTCCTAACCATAGACATGAGTTGTCATTCGATTAACGGGATCACATCATTATAGAATGATGGGATTTACTTGACCCACCCGTTAGCTTAGCACGATGATCGTTTAGTTTGTTGCTATTTCTTTCTCCATAACTTATACATGTTCCTTTGACTATGAGATCATGCAACTCCCGAATACCGAAGGAACACTTAGTGTGCTATCAAACGTCACACTATAACTGGGAGGCTATAAATATGCTCTACAGGTGTCTCCGATGGTGTTTGTTAAGTTGGCATAGATCGAGATTAGGATTTGTCACTCCAAGTATCAGAGACGTATCTCTGGGCCCTCTCGGTAATGCACATCACTATAAGCCTTCCAAGCAATGTGACTAATGAGTTAGTTGCGGGATGATGCATTACGGAACGAGTAAAGAGACTTACCGGTAACGAGATTGAACTAAGTATTGAGATTCCAATGATCGAATCTCGGGCAAGTAACATACTGATGAGAAGGGAACATCGTATATCGTTATGCAGTTTGACCGATAAAGATCTTCATAGAATATGTGAGAGCCAATATGAACATCCAGGTTCCTCTATTGGTTATTGACCGAAGATGTGTCTCAGTCATGTCTACATAGTTCTTGAACCCGTTGGGTCCGCATGCTTAACGTTCGGTGAGAATCGGTATTATGAGTTTATGTGTTTTGATGTACCGAAGCTAGTTCGGAGTCCCGGATATGATCACGGACATGACGAGGAGTCTCGAAATGGTCAAGACATAAAGATTGATATATTGGACGGCTATATTCATACACCAGAAGTGTTCCGGGTGATTTCGGAGTAAACCAGTGTCGGAGGGTTACCAGAACCCCCCGGGGAACTAATGCGCCACATGGGCCTTAGTGGAGAGAGAGAGAGTGGGCCGGCCAGGGTAGGCCGTGCGCCCCTCCCCCTCTAGTCTGAATTGGACTAGGGAAGGGGGGCGGCACCCCCCTTTCCTTCTCCCTTCTCCTCCTTCCTTTCCCCATCCTAGTAGGACTAGGAAAGGAGAGTCCTACTACTACTAGGAGGAGGACTCCTACTCTCAGGGCGCGCCACAAGGGCCAACCGGCCTCCCCCCTTGCTCCTTTATATACGGGGGTAGGGGGCACCCTAGAACACACAAGTTGATCATTGATCCCTTAGTCGTGTGTGGTGCCCCCTCCACCATAATCCACCTCGGTCATATATTCGTAGTGCTTAGGCGAAGCCCTGCAACGGTAGCTTCATCATCACCGTCATCATGTCGTCCTGCTGACTAAGCTCTCCCTCGACACTCAGCTGGATCAAGAGTTCGTGTGATGTCGCCGAGCCGAACGTGTGCAGATCGTGGAGGTGCCATACTTTTGGTACTAGGATTAGTCAGATCGTCAAGATGTACGGCTACATCAACCGCATTGTCATGACGCTTCCACTTACGGTCTACGAGGGTACGTGGACAACACTCTTCCCCTCTCGTTGCTATGCAACACCATGATAGATCTTGCATGTGCGTAGGAATTTTTTTGAAATTACTACGTTTCCCAATAGTGGCATCCCAGCCAGGTCTATGCGTAGATGTTATATGCACGAGTAGAACACAAAGGAGTTGTGGGCGTGGGTATATACATATTGCTTGTCGTCACTAGTTGATTCTTGATTCAGCGGTATTGTTGGATGAAGCAGCTCGGACCGACATTATGCATACGCTTACGCGAGACTGGTTCTACCAACGTGCTTCGCACACAGGTGGCTGGTGGTTGTCAGTTTCTCCAACTTTAGTTGAATCAGATTCAATGAATAGGGTTCTTTCTGAAGATCAAAAAGTAATCACTATACCACGTTGTGGTTTTTGATGCATAGGTAAGAACGGTTCTTGCTCAGCGCGTAGCAGCCACGTAAAACTTGCAACAACAAAGTATAGGACGTCTAACTTGTTTTTGCAGGGCATGTTGTGATGTGATATGGTCAAGACATGATGCTAAATTTTATTTGTATGAGATGATCTTATTTTGTAACACAGTTATCAGCAACTGACAGGAGCCATATGGTTGTCGCTTTATTGTATGAAATGCAATCGCCACGTAATTGCTTTACTTTATCACTAAGCGGTAGCGATAGTCGTAGAAGCAATAGTTAGCAAGACGATAACGATGCTTCGATGGAGATCAAGGTGTCAAGACGGTGATGATGGTGATCATGACAGTGCTTTGGAGATGGAGATCAAAGGCACAAGATGATGATGGCCATATCATATCACTTATATTGATTGCATGTGATGTTTATCCTTTTTGGATTTTATTTTGCTTAGTTCGGCACGATGAACTGTAGCATTATAAGATGACCTCTCACTAAATTGCAAGGTACAAGTGTTCTCCCTGAGTATGCACCATTGCTACAGCTCATCGTGCCGAGACACCACATGATGATCGGTGTGATAAGCTCTACGTTCACATAAAACGGGTGCAAGCCAGTTTTGCACATGAAGAATACTCGGGTTAAACTTGATGAGCCTAGCATATGCAGATATGGCCTCGGTACACTAAGACCGAAAGGTCGAGCGTGAATCATATAGTAGATATGATCAACATAGTGATGTTCGCCATTGAAAACTACTCCATCTCACGTGATGATCCGACATGGTTTAGTTAATATGTCTCACGTGATCACTTAGATGATTAGAGGGATGTCTATCTAAGTGGGAGTTCTTAAGTAATTTGATTAATTCAACTTTAATTTATCATGAACTTAGTACCTAATAGTATTTTGCATGTCTATGTTGTTGTAGATAGATGGCCCGTGCTGTTGTTATATTGAATTTTAATGTGTTCCTAGAGAAAGCTAAGTTGAAAGATGATGGTAGCAACTACACGGACTGGGTCCGTAACTTGAGGATTATCCTCATTGCTGCACAGAGGAATTATGTCCTGGCAGCACCCCTAGGTGACAAACCCGCTGCAGGAACTACGCCAGATGTTGTGAACACCTGGCAGAGCAAAGCTGATGACTACTCGATAGTTCAGTGTGCCATGCTTTACGGCTTAGAACCGGGACTTCAATGACGTTTTGAACGTCATGGAGCATATGAGATGTTCCAGGAGTTGAAGTTAATATTTCAAGCAAATGCCCGGATTGAGAGATATGAAGTCTCCAATAAGTTCTACAGCTACAAAATGGAGGAGAATAGTTCTGTCAGTGAACATATACTCAAAATGTCTGGGTACCACAACCACTTGACTCAGCTGGGTGTTAATCTTCCTAATGATAGTTTCATCGACAGAGTTCTTCAATCACTGTCACCAAGCTACAAGAGCTTCGTGATGAACTATAATATGCAAGGGATGGATAAGACGATTCCTGAGCTCTTCGCAATGCTAAAGGCTGCGGAGGTAGGAATCAAGAAGGAGCCTCAAGTGTTGATGGTCAACAAGACCACCAGTTTCAAGAAAAAGGGTGAAGGGAAGAAGGGGAACTTCAAGAAGAACGGCAAGCCAGTTGCTGCTCAAGTGAAGAAACCCAAGTATGGACCTAAGCCTGAGACTGAGTGCTTCTACTGCAAAGGGACTGGTCATTGGAAGCGGAACTGCCCCAACTATTTGATATAATGTTATTGATGTGTACCTTGCTAATGCTCGCAGTAGCGCCTGGGTATTTGATACTGGTTCTGTTTCCAATATTTGCAACTCGAAACATGGGCTACGGATTAAGCGAAGATTGGCTAAGGACGAGGTGACGATGCGCGTGGGAAATGGTTCCAAAGACGATGTGATCGCCATTGGCATGCTACCTCTACATCTAGCTTCGGGATTAGTTTTAGACCTAAATAATTGTTATTTGGTGCCAGCGTTGAGTATGAACATTATATCTGGATCTTGTTTGATGCGAGACGGTTATTCATTTAAATCAGAGAATAATGGTTGTTCTATTCATGTGAGTAATGTCTTTTATGGCCATGCACCCTGATGGGTGGTCTATTTTTACTAAAGCTTGATAGTAGTGATACACATGTTCATAGTATTGAAGCCAAACGATGTAGAGTTGATAATGATAGTGCACCTTATTTGTGGCACTGTCGTTTGGGTCATATTGGTGTAAAGCGCATGAAGAAACTCCATTCTGATGGACTTCTGGAATCACTTGGTACTTGCGAAACCTGCCTCATGGGCAAGATGACTAAAACCCCGTTGTCGGTGTCAAAACCGGCAGATCTTGGGTAGGGGGTCCCGAACTGTGCGTCTAAGGCGGATGGTAACAGGAGGCAGGGGACACAATGTTTTACCCAGGTTCGGGTCCTCTTGATGGAGGTAAAACACTACGTCCTACTTGATTAATATTGATGATATGGGTAGTACAAGAGTAGATCTACCACGAGATCAGAGAGGCTAAACCCTAGTAGCTAGCCCATGGTATGATTGTATATTGTCCTACGGACTAAAACCATCCGGTTATATAGACACCGGAGAGGTTAGGGTTACACAAGGTCGGTTACAGAGGAGGAGATACACATATCCATATTGTCTAGCTTGCCTTCCACGCCAAGTTGAGTCCCATCCGGACACGAGACGAAGTCTTCAATCTTGTATCTTCATAGTCTAAAAGTCTGGCCAGTGGAGATAGTCCGGCTGTCCGGAGACCCCCTAATCCAGGACTCCTACAGTAGCCCCTGAACCAGGCTTTCAATGACGATGAGTCCGGCGCGCAGTATTGTCTTCGGCATTGCAAGGCGGGTTCCTCCTCCGAATACATCACCGAAAAATTTGAATATAAGGATAGTGTCCGACCCTGCAAAATAAGTTCCACATACCACCGTAGAGAGAATAATATTTCCATAAATCCAATTTATTGACTTGTTTTGGCAACACGACATTACATCACGGCCCGGTGATTATTTGAACCGTTTCTTTTAACTAGCCCCGCACATAACGCGAGGCATTTTTTTGACACGTCTCGTCAAAGCAAAGATCGTGTCCCCTTATCACAGGATTCTCATCAATACGAGCGTGGGTAACCCAACCGCGTCTAGGACTCCTAGATTATAGGCAAGTCCCAAACGGCCACGGAGAGGACGCTTGGTATTCACCCTCTTTATAAATGGCCAAGGCTTTCACTTTTTCCCTCCCGTGCTCAATCGAATCCTTCCCCCGCCTTGAGTTCTAACACCCAAAGCCAGGTCAGGTGCTCCGGATCTTCAACCATGTCTGGATCCATCCTTCAAGGCTGATGGATGCCCTCCTCCGTTACGGAAGAAGATATCAAGAAGTTGAGGGAGGCCAGATATCTGACCGCCGAAGTTTCGCATCGGCTGCCTGCCCGTGGGCAGGCCGTCCCTACTCCTGAACCCAACGAAAACGTCGTGTTCATCTCCCACTTCCTCCAAGGTCTAGGCCTCACTCTAGATCCCTTTGTAAGGGGTTTGATGTTTTACTACGGGCTAGACTTCCACGATCTAGCCCCGGACTCCTTTCTTCACATCTTGGCATTTATTGTCGTGTGTGAGGCCTTCCTCCGCATTACCCCTCACTTCGGCCTGTGGCTCAAGACCTTTGATGTGATGCCGAAGACAATCGAGGGACAGCACGCAGCATGCGGAGGAGCATTAATAAGCAAGATTGCAGGAGCTCCGTGGCCAAAAGGTTCCTTTCGAGAGGTGTCGAGATTATGGCAATAGGAGTTGTTTTACATCACAGCTCCCAGAAGTGCCAAGTGGGTGGCTCCCCCACTTTCCGCTCAGGCCCCCCACCACAACTGATGTCATGGATTAGCAGAGGGCTGAGCTGGGGACAAGCCAAGGACGTGCCTATACTGCAAAGCCGCATTCAAGATCTCTTCGAGGGAGATTTTAATTTGGCTATGGTAATGCAAGTTATGCTGGTTCGTCGAGTCTAGCCGTGCAAACACCGGCCCCTTCGCTTGTGGGAGTTCAACCCAGAAGGACCGCGCGCTACTCAAAGTTTCCTCGGCCTGACGCACGAGGAGATGTACAAGTCATTCTTCGGACCTCAAACAGAGTGTCCGGACACTACCGAGGACGTGGGCCTGAGTAGCAACCGAACCGCCGAACAAGTAAGTAATCTTCAAGCCGAACACAACATCTTTTATTTATCATGACATCATTTCTGACAGATCTCCCTTTGACCAGGACTGGTTAACAAAGGCGAAGATGATTCGGTGTTCGGCCCCCCTCCCTGAGGGTTTGGAAAATCCGATACTGGAAAAGATGCTCGAGCGCGCACCTTGCCCAGAGCCCTCGAAGGAAGATGCGGGGGGAATAATATGGGCGAAAGCGGGCCCCCATCGCTGCCAGTTCCAACCGAGGGAACGAGCGCCTCCACAAGGGAGCATAGCCAAGGAGAAGATTTTGACCTTCTCTCGCTACGGGGGAGGAGGAGGACTGCCTTTGAGGATCCGGAAACCGAGGCCTCCAAACGGGAGAAGAAGTCTCCAACAGAGGGTCCTGCCTCGAGGGGTGCTCTTGCCGCACAAAGTCCGCATGGGGACCAGCCCTCCAACGAACCGTAAGTGATCAAAAAAATACTTTAATAGTGAAGGTATACTACCTTTCCTCTGAGAAAAATAACGGAAGCATATATCTTGCAGTTCAGATCTTAGCCCTTCTCAGCTGAGCTCGTCTTCGGGGGATCTTCTTCCGGAGATGATGGAGAGCGAAACGCCTCCCCCAGACTCCCCCGCTCAAGAAGCGGGCGACCTCGAAGTGTCATCGCGGAGGGCCTCTCCGGATCCGATGAGGCCATAAGATAATCCCATAGTCACCCGAAGTCCCCAGCGTCCTGCTCTCGAAGAGAGCAAACAAAAGAGTCCGGCACCGTCTGGTATGCGGTTGGACATCCCGAGGGAGCTGTTGGAGCGAGCGGCCATCTCAGAAGAACACCGTACGTTGATGGGTATGGTGATGGAAAGAATTTCATCCGCCGAAAGCGGATTACATGATGCCTTTATGAGTCTGCTGACGGGCTTTGAGGTACGTGAAATGACATACTTTTTTATAGTACCGCACATGTTAGGTGTGCCCTGTGTAGATAGTAGCCCCTGAGACTCTAGTTGTCGTCGAGAACGGCGGCGAACAGAGGATCATAGTCCCAGGTAATAACCAGACTGCCTTTATGTGCGGGTGGTGGAGGCTCCGGTGGCTAGCCGGACTAATGAGTTTGGTGAACTAAAGCGACAATTGGATGCAGCAGACGCCGACATCGAGCTTGTTAACAAGCGGCTTGACGAGTCGCAGGGTAAGTAATGTTTTCTGGTGAATGTCACATAATAAGAGCAGCATGATGCCAGTATTTTCAATACGTTGTGACTCCAGACGGAGCTACCACCATGGAGACGCTTCGGGCGAAACTTGCCCGAGCCGAAGAACAAGCAAGAGCTAGTAATGCGGCTGCTTTGAAAGCGGCCGAGGAGTTAAGAGCCGAGAAGGCTGCGCATTGCGAAAGCAAAGAGAAGATGGCCAAGATGGCCGTGGAATTAAAATGCACTGCTGACTGTTGCCAGTTCCTTGAAGAAGAAAACCGAGTGAAGGCGGCGGACCTTGAAAAGGCCACGATGGCGACCAAAGACACTCGCTCTGCTATGAGGGCGAAGAAGGAGGAGCTACGTGAAGCCAGGGATATTATGGCTGGGAAGCCCTTTCTGCTGCAGAGGAAGCTCGGAGATCCTCGGTATGCCCCTCTAGATCGACTATGGAGTTCGGCAGACGCATATATGGACTTGGCTGCAAGCGCTGTCGATGCGGACGAATACTTCCGAGATCAGACAGATCATGAAGTGGACAAGCTGTTCTGGTCGCAATTTAACGTTCCAGAGCGTCCACTTCCCTTGGCTGATCAGCTAGCCGAATGGGCCGAACTTAATAGGTTGTCCGGACTTGCCATGAGGTCCGTCGTAGATCATTTGTGGCCGGAGAAGCCAAAGCCGAACAGCTATTTCAGCTTAGTGCAGCAGTTCCTTGGTGCGGTGTCGCGCATCAATGCGATGAAGAGGTCGGCATGCATAGAAGTCTCGCGGATGGCCTTTGCCCGTGTCCAGGCATACTGGGTGGAGATGGATGCTACCACTATTGCGGCGCAAGGTTCGGCCATAGGCCGAGTAGCTGCCGAGCACTATTTTGAAGAGGTTCTTGAGGGTGCTCGTTTGATAGAGGCCCAGTGCTCGAAGAATATTATGTTTGAGTGACATGTATTCCCATTGTAAACACAATGTTTTTATGAAATGTAGTGAGGCTGTATTTATACTTTTGCCGGAAAGTAATATGGTGCCTCTTGTGCGGCCGTTTACGTATATATGTATATAACCTGAAAGATTGCAGACGTCGGCTTCAACCCCCACGCATATAATGTGGAGGTGCTCGCAGAAAACGCATATTCACACTTAACCCAACGTCTTGGTCCTATTAAGGAGGTGATAGCGCAGCGAACGAGGCAACCGGACTATGATGCTTTAACACTTTCACTTAGCCATAGGAGTTTGACGGTGGGGCTACTATATAGCCCCTGGTGGCTCCGCACTCTCCCGAACTCGGGGTGCGTATATGCCTGGCCGGGAAATGACCCTTCATTAAAGCGGAGGAATTCTAACATTCCGATAGGTCATTGAGTGGTTGACCAGTCTCGCGCTATATCATGATAGTCAGTTTTCAGCTTTCTTTACTGAGGTGCTCGTCCGGACGAACCAGGGCACAATCGCAGTAGTTGTCTTGGTGCTGCCTTAGCCGATAGAACGGAACGTAAGGCACCAAAACACAGGAGCCGGGCAAACCCAACATTTGACCAAAGACATGATTCGGAGCTGATGCATATAAGGCCAAACTCGCGACGCCGAACACTCCCTAAGGTATTCGGTCTTTACATTATAAACCGGGCCTAAATAGTGCCCTTTGTAAGAAGCCCCTTTTGTCCAGGTACGGGCGTTATTCTGACGTGGCCACATGCCAAGACGTCAGCATCCTTCTCAATTGTACTGAGAATCCGAGGGATGTGTATCAACAAGAGACAGTAAAAAAGGTTTACGTAGGGTCTTAATCTAAAAAGAATCCTTGGTGCGGGTCCCTGCTGCACGTCTGCGCCTGTGTCTCCGTTGTGCCGTATTCTGGACGGGTGTAGCACGATGGTCATTTGTAAAAGAAAGGAACTTAGGTGAAAAGTTGTCGTGCAAAAGGTAGTTTTTAAAGAAACCATGTATAAGTAAAGATAAGTAAAAAATTGCCACTTGTATATGCGCATTGAGCCCCTTGTATTTGTAATAGGGGTGTGGCCATCAATCCGGTATGAATTACATATAGCTGCGCTAGACTCGTCTAACCGTATCCGTAGTCTTGATGACCTATCAAATGCTTTAGTTGGTGAGGCCGTTTTTAGTGTGCGGCTGCCAAGGCAGTCACATCTTCTTCGGCGCGCAAAGATCTCTCAATATTTCCATTCACAGTAATGATGCCACGTGGACCGGGCATCTTGAGTGTGAGGGAAGCGTAATGCTGTATTGCATTAAAGCGAGCGAAAGCTTCACGTCCAAGTAGTGCTTGATATCCACTTTGGAACGGAGGAATGTGGAAGGTTAAATGTTCGCTACGGAAGTTATCGGGGAAGCCGAATATAACCTTTAGTAGCAGGGAGCCCGTGCAGTGAGCCCCTAGGCCTGGCGTTACTCCTTTAAAGGTAGTGTTGCTATGGCAAGTTTTCATTAGGTCTATCCCCATTTCACGTATCCTGGTATATCAGGTTTAGACTGCTGCCACCGTCGATCAGGACTCGTGTGAAGTGGTATCCGTTAATTATTGGGTCTAATACCAAGGCAGCCCATCCTGCACGCCGGATACTTGCTGAGTAATCACGATGGTCCAAAGTGATCGGTTGAGACGACCAGTGGCAGGACTCCGCGGTGATAGGCCCTTGGGCATATTTTTCTGGGAGTGCCGCTTTGTTTCTCCCCTTGATCACGTATAACACGTTGACTGTTTTCACTTCTGGTGGAAACTTCTTTTGTTCCCCAGTGTCTTGCTTGACAGGCTCATCCTCGTCTTCGCTTGGTGTATCCTCCCCCTTGTGTACGGCGTTGAGCTTGCCGGACTGCTTGAAGACCCAACATTTTCTGTGGGTATGATTAGCAGGTTTACCAGGGGTGCTATGGATCTGACATACTTGGTCCAGAATTTTTTTTAGGCTGGACAGTTCATCTATGGCGCCTTTAGGGGGCGGCTTTTGCTGACCTAGCCAAGAGCTTCTGAATCCGGCGTTTACTGTCGTGCTCTTCGTGTTGTCTTCTTTATTCCGGCGTTTGTTAGTGTTGTTGCACCGTGATTTCCCGTTTCCATCTCTAACTTAGGATGTACTTGGGTCGCTGATGCTGCATCTGGCTAGCTAGCTATCCTCACCCGTGCAAAAGCGGGTCATGAGGCTTGTTAATGCTGCCATTGTTCTCGGCTTTTCTTGGCCGAGGTGTCTGGCAAGCCATTCGTCACGGACTCTATGCTTAAAAGCTGCCAAGGCTTCGGCGTCCGGACATTCGACTATTTGGTTCTTTTTAGTAAGAAACATGTTCCAAAGTTTTCGGGCTGACTCTTCGGGCTGTTGAGTTATATGACTCAAATCGTCCGCGTCCGGAGGTCGGACGTAAGTCCCTTGAAAATTTGCCCGAAAAGCATCTTCGAGCTCCTCCCATCTTCCAATGGAACTTTCAGGGAGGCTCTTAAGCCAGTGCCGAGCTGGCACTTTGAGTTTGAGGGGTAAATACTTAATGGCGTGGAGGTCATCTCCTCGAGCCATATGGATATGGAGGATATAATCCTCAATCCAGACACCAGGGTCCGTTGTTCCGTCGTATGCCTCTATGTTTACGGGTTTGAATCCCTTTGGAAATGCATGATCCAGCACCTCATCGGTGAAACATAGGGGGTGTGCGGCACCCCTGTATCCGGGTGTACCGTGTTCTTCAGATGTTTGTTGTGTTGCGTTGTATGCTGGAGCGCGCTTACGTGGTCCATAGATGGATCTGGTTGTGCCATCCTTTTGATGCGCGTCCTCGCGTGGATCGCGTATTGGCTGATGTGCGGCGTTGTTTGCCGCTCCATGTTGGCCGTGAGGTTGCCTATCCGGCCAGATGGCTGTTTTGATTTTTGGTTGTGGGGGGTCTAAGGCCTCCTCATCGAATTCAGGTAGCAACTTCTGCTTCGGGTAGCTCTTGGTAGGGCGATTACCGCCGTACGTCGCTGCTGTGTTGAGTACTTTGTTACATCTGATTTGGAGTGTATTTTGCGCAGGCTTGAGCCTTTGCTTCTTCTTTTTTAGACTCCTCGCGGTGGCAACGAGCCTTTGATGGGCATTCTGTTGCTCCGGGTGTCTATTCGGTGTGACGTCATCCGGACTATGATCTTTTACAGAGTCGGGTTGTTCGGCTTGATTCTCCGTGTTGCCGTGGTCCGGCAATGGTTCCCCCTGCTCTAACGCTGGGTCTGTGTGATCGTTGTTTCTACCGAGGTAGGATTTGGGGCGGCGCTTACGCCTCCATTTTGACTGCTTCTCGAGGAAACAACCCTTCGTTGCGTCCTTTTGTTCCTCATCATCGTTTTCCTTTGGTGTGTCCACCATGTATACGTCATGTGGAGAAGTGGCTGTCCAGTGCCCTGTGGGAAGTGGTTCCTCTTTGTCTCCCGCATCGTCGTCCATACCGTCGATGTCTTCGGAGTCGAATTCGAGCATGTAGGTTAAGTCATCGATAGTGGCTACTAAGTGGGTGGTGGGTGGGCCGCAAATTTCTTCGTCGTCCGCATCCCAGTCCTGCCGGACATAGTTCGGCCAGGATCCTATTAACAAGGAGAGAGACCATAATGAGTTCAGTATGTCGCCAAAGGGCAAGTGCTGAAAAATATCCGTGGAGGTACACTCCACAATCGGTGCCCAATCGGATTTGATAGGAATGGGCGCAGGCGGTTCGGAGTCGGTGGCCGAAGAAGGATCCAGCAGTTTAACAACACGGCTCTCGTGCAAGATAAGGTCGATGTTTGGCTCGATCTCCGCTGAGGGTAAGGCCTCCGTGGCGGGGTCCATCCACCCATCCATGGATGGCGCAACTCGCTCCGAATTGAGGGTCGAAGCGGCTGCCTGTGCGATCTCCTAAACACTATCCGATGGTAGAGCTAAATCGTACTAATCGTGACCGCATGACGCACAAGGCAGAGGCTCAAATCCGTCAAAGATCAAGTCTCCGTGGATATCGACCGTGCAGTTTAAGCTTCCAAACCTGACATGGTGACCAGGGGTGTAACTTTCAATCTGCTCCAGATGGCCAAGCGAATTGGCCCGCAGTGCAAAGCCGCCGAACACGAAGATCTGTCCGGGGAGAAAAGTCTCACCCTGGACTGCATCGCTATCGATGATAGTAGGAGCCATCAAGCCTAACGGCGACGACACAGAGGAACTCTCAATGAAAGCACAATGTCGGTGTCAAAACCTGCGGATCTCGGGTAGGGGGTCCCAAACTGTGCGTCTAAGGCGGATGGTAACAGGAGGCAGGGGACACAATGTTTTACCCAGGTTCGGGCCCTCTTGATGGAGGTAAAACCCTACGTCCTGCTTGATTAATATTGATGATATGTGTAGTACAAGAGTATATCTACCATGAGATCGGAGAGGCTAAACCCTAGAAGCTAGCCTATGGTATGATTGTATGTTGTCCTACGGACTAAAACCCTCCGGTTTATATAGACACTGGAGAGGTTAGGGTTACACAAGGTCAGTTACAAAGGAGGAGATACACATATCCGTATTGCCTAGCTTGCCTTCCACGCCAAGTAGAGTCCCATCCGGACACGAGACGAAGTCTTCAATCTTGTATCTTCATAGTCTAATAGTCTGGCCAATGGAGATAGTCCGGCTCTCCGGAGAGCCCCTAATCTAGGACTCCCACACCCGTTCTCCGAAACAATGGAGTGAGCAACAGAGTTATTGGAAATCATACATACTGATGTATCTTGTCCAATGAACATTGAGGCTCGCGGTGGATCTCGTTATTTTCTCACCTCCACAGATGATTTGAGCAGATATGGGTATATCTACTTAATGAAACATAAGTCTGAAACATTTGAAAAGTTCAAACAATTTCAGGGTGAAGTGGAAAATCATCGTAACATGAAAATAAAGTTTCTACGATCTGATCATGGAGGAGAATATTTGAGTTACGAGTTTGGTCTTCATTTGAAATAATGCGGAATAGTTTCACAACTCATGCCACCCGGAACACCATAGCATAATGGTGTGTCCGAATGTCGTAATCGTACTTTACTAGATATGGTGCGATCTATGATGTCTCTTACTGATTTACCGCAATCGTTTTGGGGTTATGCTTTAGAGACAGCTGCATTCACGTTAAATAGGGCAACATCTAAATCCGTTGAGACAACTCCTTGTGAACTGTGATTTGGCAAGAAACCCAAGTTTTCGTTTCTTAAAGTTTGGGGCTGGGATGCTTATGTGAAGAAACTTCAACCTGATAATCTCGAAGCCAAATCAAAAAAATGAGTCTTCATAGGATACCCAAAGGAGACTGTTGGGTACACCTTCTATCACAGATCCGAAGGCAATATATTCGTTGCTAAGAATGGATCCTTTCTAGAGAAGGAGTTTCTCTCGAAAGAAGTGAGTGGGAGGAAAGTAGAACTTGAAGATGTAATTGTAACTGCTCCCTTATTGGAAAGAAGTTCATCACTGAAATCAATTCCAGTGATTCCTACGCCAGTAAGTGAGGAAGCTAATGATGATGATCTTGAAACTTCTGATCAAGTTACTACCGAACCTCGTAGGTCAACTAGAGTGGTACGGTAATCCTGTTCTGGAGGTCATGTTACTTGACCATGAAGAACCTACGAACTATGAGGAAGCGATGATGAGCCCAGATTCCGTAAAATGGTTAGAGGCCATGAAATCTGAGATGGGACCCATGTATGAGAACAAAGTGTGGACTTTAGTTGACTTGCCCGATGATCAGTAGGCCATAGAGAATAAATGGATCTTCAAGAAGAAGACTAACGCTGACGGTAATGTTACTGTCTACAAAGCTCGACTTGTTGCAAAAGGGTTTTGACAAGTTCAACGAGTTGACTACGATGAGACCTTCTCACCTGTAACGATGCTTAAGTCCATCCAAATCATGTTAGCAATTGCCGCATTTTATGATTATGAAATTTGGCAAATGGATGTCAAAACTGCATTCCTTAATGGATATCTTAAAGAAGAGTTGTATATGATGCATCCAAAAGGTTTTATCAATCCAAAAGGTGCTAACAAAGTGTGCAAGCTCCAGCGATCCATTTATGGACTGGTGCAAGCCTCCTGAAGTTGGAATATATGCTTTGATAGTGTGATCAAAGCATATGGTTTTGTACATACTTTTGGAGAAGCCTGTAATTACAAGAAAGTGAGTGGGAGGTCTGTAGCATTTTTGATATTATATGTAGATGACATATTGTTGATCAGAAACGATACTGAATTTCTGAATAGCATAAAAGGATACTTGAATAAGAATTTTTCAATGAAATACCTCGGTGAAGCTGCTTATATGTTGGGCATCAAGATCTATAGAGATAGATCAAGACACTTAATTGGACTTTCACAAAGCGCATACCTTGATAAAGTTTTGAAGAAGTTCAAAATGGATCAGGCAACGAAAGGGTTCTTGCCTGTGTTACAAGGTGTGAAGTTTAGTCAGACTCAATGCCCGACCATTGCAGAAGATAGAGAGAAAATGAAAGTCACTCCTTGTGCTTCAGCCGTAGGTTCTATCATGTATGCAATGCTGTGTACCAGACCTGATGTGTGCCTTGCTATTAGTTTAGCAGGGAGGTACCAAAGTAATCCCGGAGTGGATCACTGGACAACGGTCAAGAACATCCTGAAATAACTGAAAAGGACTAAGTATATGTTTCTCGTTTATGGAGGTGCCAAAGAGCTCGTCAAAAACGGTTACGTCGATGCAATCTTTGACACTGATCCGGATGACTCTAAGTTAGAAACTGGATACATATTTTTATTAATTGGTGGAGCTATTAGTTGGTGCAGTTCCAAGCAGAGCGTCGTGGTGGGATCTACATGTGAAGCGGAGTACATAGCTTCTTCTGAAGCAGCAAATGAAGGAGTCTGGATGAAGGAGTTCATATCCGATCTATTTGTCATACCTAGTGCATCGGGTCCAATGAAAATCTTTTGTGACAACACTTGAGCAATTGCCTTGGCAAAGGAATCCAGATTTCACAAGAGAACCAAGCACATCAAGAGACGCTTCAATTCCATCCGTGATCAGGTCAAGGAGGGAGACATAGTGATTTGCAAGATACATACAGATCTGAATGTTGCAGACCCGTTGACTAAGCCTCTTTCCCAAGCAAAAGATGATCAGCACCAAGACTCCATGGGTGTTAGAATCATTACAATGTAATCTAGATTATTGACTCTAGTGCAAGTGGGAGACTGAAGGAAATATGCCCTAGAGGCAATAATAAAGTTGTTATTTATATTTCCTTATATCATGATAAATGTTTATTATTCATGCTAGAATTGTATTAGCCGAAAACTTAGTACATGTGTGAATACATAGACAAACAAAATGTCACTAGTATGCCTCTACTTGACTAGCTCGTTGTATCAATGATGGTTATGTTACCGAACCATAGACATGAGTTGTCATTTGATTAATGGGATCACATCATTAGAGAATGTTTTGGTTGACTAGACCCACCCGTTAGCTTAGCACGATGATCATTTAGTTTGTTGCTATTGCTTTCTCGATAACGTATACATGTTCCTATGACTATGAGATCATGCGACTCCCGAATGCCAGAGGAACACTTAGTGTGCTATCAAACTTCACAACGTAACTGTGTGACTATAAAGATACTCTACAGGTGTCTCTGATTGTGTTTGTTTAGTTGGCATAGATCGAGATTAGGATTTGTCACTCCAAGTACCAGAGAGGTATCTCTGGGCCCTCTCGGTAATGCATATCACTATAAGCCTTGCAAGAAATGTGAATAATGAGTTAGTTGCGGGATGATGCATTAACAAACAAGTAAAGAGACTTGCCGGTAACGAGACTAAACTAGGTATTGAGATACCAATGATTGAATCTCGGGCAAGTAACATACCGATGACAAAGGGAACAACGTATATCGTTATGTGGCTTGACCGATAAAGATCTTCGTAGAATATGTGGGAGCCAATATGAACATCCAGGTTCCGCTATTGGTTATTGACCGGAGACGTGTCTCGGTCATGTCTACATAGTTATCGAACCCGTAGGGTCCGCATGCCTAATGTTCAGTGACGATCGGTATTACGAGTTTATGTGTTTTGATGTACCGAAGCTAGTTCGGAGTCCCGGATATGATCATGGACATGACAAGGAGTATCGAAATGGTCAAGACATAAAGATTGATATATTGGACGGCTATATTCATACACCAGAAGTGTTCCGGGTGATTTCGGAGTAAACCAGTGTCGGAGGGTTACCAGAACCCCCCGGGGAACTAATGCGCCACATGGGCCTTAGTGGAGAGAGAGAGAGTGGGCCGGCCAGGGTAGGCCGTGCGCCCCTCCCCCTCTAGTCTGAATTGGACTAGGGAAGGGGGGCGGCACCCCCCTTTCCTTCTCCCTTCTCCTCCTTCCTTTCCCCCTCCTAGTAGGACTAGGAAAGGGAGTCCTACTCCTACTACGAGGAGGACTCCTCCTCTCAGGGCGCGCCACAAGGGCCGGCCAGCCTCCCCCTTGCTCCTTTATATATGGGGTAGGGGCACCCTAGAACACACAAGTTGATCATTGATCCCTTAGCCGTGTGCGGTGCCCCCCTCCACCAGAATCCACCCCGGTCATATCGTCGTAGTGCTTAGGCGAAGCCATGCACTGATAGCTTCATCATCACCATCATCACGCCATCGTGCTGACAAAGCTCTCCCTCGACACTCAGCTGGATCAAGAGTTCATGGGATTTAACCGAGCCGAACGTCTGCAGATCACGGAGGTTCCGTACTTTCGGTACTAGGATCGGTCGGATCATGAAGACGTACGACTACATCAACCGCATTGTCATAATGCTTCCACTTACGGTCTACGAGGGTACGTGGACAACACTCTTCCCCTCTCATTGCTATGCATCACCATGATAGATCTTGCGTGTGCATAGGAATTTTTTTGAAATTACTGCGTTTCCCAGCAGTTGGGACATTATAAAACCTGATGTTATTAGATTGATTCATGAGTTCTATGCAAGGAAAATTTCTCTAGAGAGTATCAACACTTCCTTGATCACTTTAGTACCAAAGGGTCCCACTCCAACTACTACAAGTGATTTCAGGCCTACTTCCTTGCTAAACTGTTGTCTCAAGCTCATCACTAAACTTCTGGCTAATAGATTACAAAAGGTGATTATCAAAATGGTACACATTAACCAGTATGGTTTCCTAAAGGATTGAGCTATTCATGATTGCCTTGGATGGGCATATGAATACCTACACAAATGTCACATATCAACAAAAGAAGTGGTTGTGTTGAAGTTAGACTTTGAAAAGGCTTTTGACTTAATTGAGCACACGGTAATCATTGGCATGCTCAAAGCAAAGGTATTTGGAGATAGATGGATTGGCTGGATTAAATTGTTATTCACCTCTACCTCATGTCAAGTGCTTCTCAATGGAATACATGGGAAAAGTTCTACTGTCTTAGAGGAGTAAGACAAGGGGACCCCCTCTCCCCCCTTCTCTTTGTGCTTGCTGTTGACCTTCTCCAGTCAATCACGAATAGAGAAATGCACTTGGGTCTCCTCTCACCACCTTTGCAAGTTCACTCATGTCTTGATTTTCATATAGTGCAATATGTTGATGACACATTGATTCTCATGCAAGATGATGCCACACAGCTCCACTGCCTCAAAGCCTTACTTAATACCTTTGCTGATGCCACTGGTTTAAAGGTCAATTACAACAAATCAAACCTCATCTCACTAAATGTGTGTGATGATAAGATGGAAATCTTGACATGCACTTTGAACTGCAAGAAAGGCTCATTCCCCTTTAATTACTTTGGCATGCCACTAGGACTTTTCAAGCCAACAGTGGAACAATGTTTGCCTTTAGTGAGCATAGTTGCTAAAAAACTGGTGGGTCTATCTTCATTTATGACTCTTGCTGGCAGGTTGCTTTTGGTCAAATCAGTTCTCAACACACTTGTTATCTATTTCATGGGTTGCCTTGATGTGCCTGTAACTATTAAAACTCAGTTTATCAAATACCTCAGGCATTGTCTTTGGAGAGGACCCGATTTAGAGGATCACAGGCCTGCTATGGTAGTTTGGTCCACTATTTGTAGACCAAAGAGTCAGGGTGGCCTTGGAGTGATGAACAATTTTGTTCAAAATCAAGCATTTCTTCTCAAGAACCTTCCCAAATTTTACAATAGGGAAAACATCCCATGGGTTAACCTCATTTGGGAAGCTTACTATGATAGTGGCATTCTCCCGGGGCAATCTGAGACTCATTGACAATTATTAATCCATGGCAAGATGCATAATTGGAGATGGTAAAACTGCCCTGTTTTAGTCTGATCTTTGGCATTCTGCTTGCCTGAACCAATCCTTCCATCACCTTTACTCCTTCGCAAAATACCAACACCTTTCAGTGCAGAGGGTGCTACAGTTTGAATATTTGGAAGACTTGTTCCACCTGCCACTTACTGAGGAAGCTTTCATGGAATTTGAATTGATGGAAGAGATTTGTGCCAGCTTAAGAAGATCTGCATTGAGAGATCACTTGGATTCATGGAGCTACATGTGGGGTAATAATACATTCTTTGTGGCCAAGGCATACAAAATCATGATAGAGTTAAAATAGTGCTAGCACAATTCAATTGGATTTGAAAGAGTTCTTGCCAGCCAAAGCACAAAGTATTTTTTGGAGACTGCTCCAAGATAGACTGAATACTAGGAATCTACTCAGGAGGAAAACATTTCACTTGGATGACTACAATTGTGCTACCCTTAACTGTCAGCAGGAAGAAACACTCCAACACCTTTTCTAGACTTGTCCTTTTGCTTCAGAATGTTGGGACATCATCTGCCCAAACAGACAAAGAAATTTAACCATCATGGAAGCACTTCCAGACCTAAGGGGTAATTTGCAGCAACCATTCTCCATGGAGATGATTATCATCGCTTCATGGGCCATTTGGTTAATCAGGAATGATAATATTTTCAAAAACATCCCTCCCAACATCGACAGATGGAAATTCATCTTCCATTCAGAACTCCACCTGTTTAAATTCAGAATCAAGCAGAAATATGCTACTACTTTCAATTCTTTGTTGGGCAACCTTGTCTTGTAATTTTTCTCTTTCTTTGTTTAGTAGATTAGTGTAGTTTTTTGTTTTTTTTGGCTTATCTCAAGCCTTGTAATAAGTGTACTTTTTGGTTTTATTAATAATATAAAAATTGCAATGGGTTTTTTCCCTACTGCGTATAGTCAAAAATGTTGGACAAAGGTTCTACGGCAACTGTGGCACCCCGGCTCAGAGAAAACCGAAACGCCCTGTATTCCAGCCCAAAGATCGAGGTGAAGTCTTCTGGAATACGGCACTGCTTAGTATAGAACAAACCAGCTCTCTATTACAATAGGAATATGAATACAAGGGTTCCGACATTACAATGAATAACATCGGCACGGCGACACTATGCCAACCACGCTTGCTCTATACAAGCAGCATAAAAACTCGAAGCAGCGGAACAACTATTGGTAGCGGAACAATGAACGGCGATGAAGGACTCCAATCCGCAGGGACTCTGGCTGGAACGTTTATCCTAGCTCGCACGAACGGAACCACGACAAGCAATCAAGCAATCACGGCATGACCTGCAAACTGGCATGACATGCCAGGTCAGTACATTGAATGTACCTGCAAGCTAGCAATAACCAGAAGCATTCAAGACAAACAACAGCATGGAAATTACAGGTTAAGCAGGAATTATCATGAGATCATCAGGGTAACACGGCATGAACAACATGAACATAATACTACTAGAACAATATGATCCTGGCATGAACATATAAACATGATGACCCTATCATGCAACATGATGACACTATATGCACCACTTATTCTGCTCGAGTTACTTCGTAACTAAACGGTGATCTTTCCGACGATCACAACCATGACCAACACTTGGTCTCAAACGGTGATATCTCCGGCGATCACAACCAACTTACCTCATCAATGAATCGGGGTTGTTATTAAACACATTACTATTATTACTGTTGACTCATTGTGTGACCGACACGAACTGGGCCCTTATCCACAGGCACGGCTATCGATAGATTTAATATACACTCTGCAGAGGTTAGTACACTGTACCCACACCATGGAACCCATGGCCTCGCACTACCATTCGGGTGGACCAACGGCGTTCCGACAAAACCGTCCTACTGCCATGATACTCTCCCGGCCACTCCGACCAACTCCCCTCCGGGCCAGGTCATGGGTGGCCTCGTGCCTACCAAAGGCACCAATGGTCACCGTCGTGGCCAAATGATCCCAAACAGGGACAAAAGCGCTTATCGTCCAACTACGGGCACACAAGGTTATGTCTGCTTACCGGGCCAGGGTACCACACGCCCATAACCTTCCCTCATTGGAGGCACCGGTGAGAGGCACGAGAATAGACCCAGCTAGGACCTTCCCATAAAGGTAAGCGTGGTTGCACTGGTCAACTCGATATGGTGGCACCATGACTAAGCCAACAGTTGTTCAAGTTCAATTTAATCCGGTTAAACTTGAATGCATTATGCTGAGCCATGATAAAATAACATGATGCAATTACAATGCATGAGCATTATATCAACATAATCATGAGGGTACAACATAACTATCCACCATGTCAACGAGTAATCACATCCAACTGAGCATGGCATACTGACTAGCATGAACATCATAAGTACATACTTCTCAGAAACATAGCATGACCACTAGCATCAACAATAAATATCATGTAAGAACATATCAACAATGCCATCATGCAAGCATTTAACCAACTGGATGCAATGGAACTTGCATAACAACGGTACTCGAGACAGACGGCAGACGTGCACCGAAGACCATTAGCAACATCAACATGTACTACTAGCAAGCATAAGCATATGAAAGGAATACCATCAACTAGCAGGGCATGATAACCAGGTGCATAACAACATAGCAAGAAAGTAAGCACTAACCCAGAAGTATTACCGAAACAACGATAACCATATTTTAAACAAGCAAACATTTAATAAATATTCAAGTTGAAAACCATGACTACTGCATGACTATCATGCAAGTGAGTATTGTGGCTTGCCTGTGGATGAACAATGCACCGGGGAGAAGTGCGGTGAAGCCGCAAAAAGATTTGACGGAAACAGTTCTCTCTCGGAGGGGCTGTTTACGTGCAAGGTCAAAAAGGCCATTTTCACAGTGTCAAACCATAGTGAAAACGAAACCAACACTACGGGCTCGACGAAACGAAGACGTGGGCTCTGGATTCACCTCAAACGGAGTTGTGGTTGAAAAGTTGTGAGGTGTAGAAGATCAGGGACCAAACTATGAATATTTTCATCACCAACAAATCCCTAGCGGCTGAAAATAGAAAACGCTTTTCAGAGGAATGCGTTTTCTGAACTGAGAAAACGTATTCCAGGATGAAGTAGAATCAAAGTACGCTTTCCCAAGAGGAAAATGTATTCTCAGGAATACGTCTCCACTTAACGTACCTAGTCCCGGGGGTGTGTGGCTGGCACGTGGGGTCCAGGCGCAGCGGGGAGGAGGCACGGGCGCTGTCTTCTTCCTCCCGCTAGCCCTGTTCCTAGCGTGAACAGAGGAGGAGCACGGGAGGAAGCGGCCAAGGGGCCGGCCGGCTCAGGCGATCCCCAGCCCGGCCGAGGGCACCAGCGGGACCGCAGGGCTGCGCCGCACCCGTTCAGAGGAACGTCAGCCACCGGGGAGGAGTGGAGGACGCGGAGATGGGAGTCTACATAGAGCTTCGGCCGGCGGCGCTGGCCTTGGGGATGCGTGACCAGGGGAGCTCCAACGAGGGGTGATGGGGTGGGGCAGCTCTATGGGAGGAGAGGAACACGGTGGACATGTCAGGGAGGCGAGAGGAGTGCTTTGGTGGCCGGGGTCAAGCCGAGGCCGAGGCGGCCATGCAGGAAAATGGCAGACTCCGACGAGATGGGGTGATTCCAGAGGGCAAATGAGGCGGGGGAGGGATGAATGAGCTGCGGAGGGGTTCGGGGGTCCTTATATAGGCGCGGAGGAGAGCTCTAGAGCTCACGAGCGAGCTCCCGTCCGAGCTTTAATGGCGGGCAGAGGCTGGGCATGGCACGGGCATGGTGCTACCGGTTCATTTATGGCGAACCACGACGAGGCATCATTGCAGTCGAGCACGGGAAAGCTCCTGGACAACGTTTGAGGTCGAGACGAGGAGGGAGGAGACGAGAATAGTGCTCGGAACAAGCCAGAGCGCGAGTTAGGCATGACGCAAGCGTGATCACCGCATGCACTAGAGCAAGAGGCGTGCTTTGGCATGGCCAACCATGTCCAGTAGATGGTCCTTGGTGCCCTTAGTCCAACTGAAGAAATAAATCGGTACAGGGGTAAAGAAGAGATTTGCACTTAGCTCCAAAGTAAATCAACACGAGGGTGCTTGTAACTTGCTGTGGTTAAACCATCTTGGTAACGTGGTAAATAATTTGTCTGGTGATGATCACAAACTAAGGTGATTTTGATCACCAAAAATTAGACCAAGAAGAGGAGTTGAGATGAGGGTTGCTGTAGAAAGTGCAAACTGGACAAAATTAGGGATTTGGATGATACCCTCACATACTTGATTTTCATGAGCTTAAATTTGGCATAGAGGGGTTATATGATGATATGAAGCTGCTGTAAAAGTTTCATGCCATTTGGAAATACCAAAGTGGCACTTGCTTCAGAAAGCTTCATTTTGGACAGAAATTTTGAAAAATTGCACAGGGCAATTGGATTAACCAATTGAGGTAAAACTTGGTGGAAGGAGTTTGTATAGGTAGAAGCATGTCCTGGTAAAGTTTCAGCTCAATTGAAGCAATATAAAATATAGTTGCTTCATAAACTGAAAGTGTGGCCAGAAACTAAGATTTGGGGCTGGGCTCACACAGATGAGTTAAATGAGCTCATATTTGGGTAAGAGTCATTGTTTGGTCATATGAAGGACCTTGCGAAATTGCAGATCATTTGGATATACCTAGCTTGTACTTCCTTCACAATCACTTCCCTCAAACATGAACTTTGAAAAATTGCTCAGGAATATTTACTAGGAAAATTTAATTGAATTTTGGCACAGGTCAATTAATTGTACATGAAAAAGTGTCCAAAAAGTTTGGGGTCAAATGGGCAAAGATAAATAGCACTTGCTTCACAATGTGCCATTTAGGACAGAATAGGAAATGAATTTATTGAGCATGATAAGGAACATGACCAATGAAATATTTTTCCATATTTGAGGAAGATATGACCGAAACAATTTATAAGAATTATTTGGGGATTTTTGGATGGGTGTAAATATAGGTTGCTTCACAACCTAGGGCAATTAGGGTTATTCCTTCAATTGAAAAAGGAATATTCCTGAGAAAAAGAAATTAGGGTTTGGTCAAGTAGTGAAGTGACATGATCTTGGCAAGGTTTTGGGAAGTATGAGCCACTCTTGAGGGGGAATGAGGATGATTTCCCAGGTGGCAAGGCCACAGAACCACTCCAAAATGAAAAACAGAGCAAAAACCCAATAAATCAAAAGAAAAAGAAAAGGGCCCAAATCCATGTTGTTACAGCAACGGTGTCACCATTGTAAATGTTGTGCAAATTGATGTTGGTACCCTCCCGTACATATGCAAGCCAATCTCCACTCACACCGAGCCTAACCTGTGAAGCAGTAGGCAGGGGGAGAATTCAGAAATGGACACAGAAGTAGTCTTTAGAATGCATTTACTATGTGATCAAACTCATCTTACCTACTCATTGGACAAAATCCGAGTGCCCCTCAATGTTGGCATCTCAAGGGGTGCAAACTTGCAACAACGGCCACGCCGCGCTAGAGAGACCCCAAGGAAACATCCTCATGCGTTGCACGGAACATCAAGACACATTTGTATGAGTAGTTTATCTTGTGAGAGAAAAAGGATCGATGAGGGAAGGCCTTATTTGCAAATTTGGAGAGGGGTGTAGGTGTCTTTTTGCAAAATTGCCATAATTTTCTTCCTATCCATCAGATATAAATCGGACGACCTATATTGCAGGATGGCAGGCACACCATCATCACCAACTCTGTTTTTATAAGACTAGCAAGCCCGTGCGTTGCACGAAACATCAAGATCTTGTGGGAGAAAAGGATGAACAAGGGAAGGCCTTATCGACAAATGTGGAGAGGAGTGCGGGTAAGTTTTCATAGTTTCCTTCCTATCCGTTAGATATAGACCGGACGACCTATATTGCAGGACGGCAGGCACACCATCATCACCAACTCTGATTTTTATAAGAGTAGATAGATCTCTACTCTTATAAAAACAGACACTATAACAAGAACCCCCCTTTAGCAACACATGCTTTGCAATGTTCTAATGATGTGTTGTAATCAAGCTGATATAGCTACACATACATGCGTTGGAAGGTTATGTGTTGCTGATCATATGAACAACAACGCATGCTAGCTGATGCGGCCATGTGTTTCCATGGTATTACACATGTACGTCCATGATTATACAGTATATATGAAGCCCGAACCTTTATCTAGTAAGACATGTGTAGTAAAGATATAAGAAATTATTTATATCTAATAAGTATAGTTACTTTTTATTCTGACATCATCCATACGTGCACACAATAAATAGAAATAGAAAATGGGAAACCGCATGGTCGAACCTGCAACCTCAGGTTATGTAGAGAAATAGGTAAGCCAACCGAGCCAAGTAGAGAACGTGGTCAATTTTAGATTAGCAGACTATCTATACATTCCTCCTTGTGAACAATGGACTAACTCCGCTCAGTTGGGCCTTACAGAGCAATGGCCCACGGAGGTGCGCACGGGGGAAGTAGCGGTGAATCTGGCTGCCGTTGAATAATTTTCAATGTCGGGCAGTTGTTTTTTGCGGGTTTTTGATATTTGTACTCCATTCTAAAAAAAGAAAGTCGTTACTTTTACTTTACTAAAAAGATTGCTACTTGTATGAATTCTCAAAATATAATGCTACTTGTACGAAGTAGTTTTTAAAAAAAAACTGGATGTACGAAGTAGTTATTACTTGTTACTTTTATGTTGTACTAAACCAGATTGCCACCTTTATGTTCATTAAAAATCAAGCCATCAAAACTTTAATATATATATTTTATATTAATAATTTTATTTAAATAGGTCAAAAATAATAATTGATTTTTCTCAGGCAACTAAATATATTCTTGTCATTTTAAAGAGTTTTCATGTTTTTTGAAAAAGTTCATGGAATTTTAAATAGTGCCCACCCATATACAAAAGTAAATAAGGTGTGTATTTTAAAAAAATCAATGTCTATTTAAAAAAAGCAGTTACAACCTAAATGTTCATCGTGTATTCAAAAAAAGGTTCATCGTGTTTTTCAAAGACATTCACTTTGCATTTTCAACAAATTGAAAGTGAATTTAACTGTTCATCGTGTACTTCGAACATTGTCTATATAGAAAAAGTTGTGGATTTTTCAAAAGTTTCCACATTTTAAAGAATTTTTTTTATTTAGATGTTTATCATCGGTGATGGATCCACTGATCATGATCTAAACGAGGCACTCAACCTCCTTCAGGAAGCTATAAGAACATTTCGCGAAGCCCATGACTAGATGCAAGCACACGACGTCCGCTTGTCCGCAAGCGTCTGCGAACAGAAAAATTGAACAAACATAGTTATTGAAGTAATGAACATTATTGCAATTTTTTCTTCATGGACAAGCGGCCGCCATCATAACATAGTTTATTGATTGGTATTAATTGGACGAGAAATAGGTTGGGCTGCAACAAGATTACAATGTCTAGGTTCTTGCCTCCTTGTGGCACGTCATGGGTAGGATGCAAGCGTCTCATAATCCATGTCACATGGCCATGCTTCTCCCAATCGTATCATATGAGGGGCCCAGAGTATATCTCTTCAGATCGGAGGAGAAAATCCCGTCTTGCTCGACCTTGTCTCGCGTCATGGGTCTGCACAAGACTAAAACAGACCTTTATAACTACTCAGTTACGGAGTAGCGTTTGGTCAACCCAAAGAAGATTGGTCACAATCACGAGTACATGCACTAGCTCAGGTCTTAAGACACAGTATGTATGATGTACTAGAGACTCACATATGACCTATCACTGCATTTCATGGTTGGGTCTGTCCAATCTAATATACATCCGAGCTCGAGTCCGGTCTCCCATATCTGACCTCGAATCCGATCAGACCCATATGTAGTACGATAAGTATCCATTGTCCCATGTTTCGTGAGATCAACCCATCCACCATATTGCATGTCGGTTTAGTCCGATGTGTGTACACACATCACTTTCCAAACAGGGACTATTTAGAACAATGTTTTACTTACTTATAATTTTAGTTAGTTATGATTTTTACTTGAATGCTTAAGTTTTTCCAGACTGGTTCTATTGGTTCCTAACCTATATAAGCCCCACCCTCCCCGAGTATGTACTCTTGCCCCCTCTCCCTGAATCAAACTAAGGGAGATGCATTTCCTCCATTCAACCATGAATGGCTTAGCTTACTTTCATATCCAAGGGACCTAGTAAGCCTTCGATGAAAGAGAAAAATGACATATTTGAAGCGATGTTTCCTTTGAATCAAAGTCAAGCACTTAACTACTATGTGTCATCCCTGAAATTTTTGGTATCGTCATCCTTTCTCACCTTCACCTTAAAGCCACATCTTATCTGCTCACTGCCACTCTCCCTGCTTGCAATCCTATTGTCTCCCGTCAACCCCAAACTCTAAGGGCAGGGTCGATTATAGAAAAAAGAGCCACTAGGGTGGCTGGTGATGGTGACATCGATGATGACTCAATTGACCTTGTCGACTTTGGACTCAACTAAACAAATGGCATGGGGATGATGACATCACCACCTAAGAACTGTTTTATCTTCCTTAAGACATATTTATCTATCTTATTTACCTTTTTCAAGTTAGTTGTATTTATTTGCTTTTCATTTGAGAACTTTTTTAAAATTTGCAAATACTTGTAATAATTTAAACAATTCATAAAGAATTTAAAATAATTTTAGTTTTAACTAGAAGCATCCAGAACTTTTTTTCTCTCCCTCTCTTATTTACCTTTGAGTATTTTTCCTCACGTTTTCCTTTCTCTTAACATGTCAATTCGTTTTTCTGAGACTCACATGTCAATTAGTTTACAAGTTTGTAAAAAAGTCAGCAGAATTCAGTCCCGCCATTTTTTTCTCTAATTTCCCTCCATTTTCCCACGTCAATGATTCCCCTCCATTTAATTTAAAATAAAACCAAAACTGCTCGGTTGTTCCACAAAATCTGCCCCTCATCTACTTGACCACCACGCACGGTTCCATCTTCCCCGTTAACGCCTCCACTCATCACGACCCCCGCCCCGCCGCAAAGTTCACATTCCTCCTAGACGCACCATCTCTCTATCCACCTAGCAGAGTCGTCTGTTGCCGCCCTCTCTCCATGTAGCTGCGCCGCGGGTGAGCACTCTGCATGTCGTTGCTGTAGAGGAACTTCGCCCTATACTGATAGATCGTGCCTCCAGTGGCAGCGTCATCGAGCACTCCACGGAGGCGATGCAGCTCGTCATCCCCAACCCATTGACGTGCTCACCTACCTCGCATGGAAGATATCTGAGTTCCCCGCGTGCCTCATGATTGGCTCCGTCACCAACCTTCACTCCTCCAAGTTCAGATTCCTCATCGCCGAGCACCTCGATGTCAAAGCGCATAACATGCAAGTAACTCAATGAATCTTCCTGAATGTAACCATGAATCCATGATTAATTACCTCGATCGAGCTTGTAGTCGGAGTGGTGGGTGGATAATTGTTCCAGCGCCTTCCTTGCAGATCTTCTCCCTAATGGCCAATTTATTCTCTCTCCCCACAGAAGCGAAGGACCCTCCTCTTCTTAGTAGACCAGCAAGTACACATCTGCAGTAAGCATCGGACAGCTGCACTCCTTTCCTCATGTCATGGAAATTACAGTACTAATCGTAGAATTGTCGTGTCCCTTGATCGGATTGGAAGTGGAGGCAGATGCAAACCGAGGGGGTCGAGGTCAAGTCTATTATCTCGGATAGATGTATTAAATTTTGACGCATTCTAAAAAATAGCATACTACAAATCTAGCTTCTCGCTTTGAGGTATTTTGCACTTTGTATTAAACTTAAACAACGTTGTTCTTGTTCTTGATATATGTATGCCCACATATGCTTCTGAAATATCATGGAGTATAATTTTTATTTTATTAAAGGACCAAACTTCACACTTTGATATGCTTTTTGTAATTGTGTGTTAAACAAAAGTAGCTCAATTCTTGATATATGCATGCATAATTGCATACATATGCTTCTTAAAATAGTGTAATCTGAAGCTTTTACTTAAGGACCTACCTTCAGACTTTGAGCAATATTCTGTATTTAATCTGTAAAATAGTTTTGTCCTGGAAATGCAATATTGATATAATAAGAAAGTGAAGACACAATACAAGCAATTGTGCAACTCCTACTCTAGTGCATAATCCTTAGATGCACTTTGGACAGCAAAGGAACATCTGTTATTTCGAACACATGGTGTGCTCCCCTGATTTGTGTGCACCCTTTTCTTCTATTAACTAGTCTATGATGCAATTTGTATGGTGGGCACATGCATGACAAGAAGGTAAACAGAACATCAATAGATGTCTTCCGTTCCACCACATACCAAGAACAGTGACTTCTACAACTACCAAACAAGTGTATGTTATTCATGATTTTTTGCATATAAAGTTTATGTTATGCATGATTCTTGCAGATTTTAAATAGCTTATGTTAGAAAATCTTTCTCATCTACTTTCTTTTATATATGTAATAGGTTGGCACTATATTATTTTGAAGAGCTTGGGAAATCAAAACGGGAATGTTTCTCTTACTACTCTCACAAGTATATAAAACTGATGGTGTTAAACTTGGTAATGAGTTCTGAGAAGTAAGAGTTTGATGCTATGTTAGAAAAATATGCTCTGTTGATATGAAAACTAAAAAAGGATTAAAAGTTATTGGTCTAGTGACAAAATTAATTATCATATGACCTTCAACCTTTGTATGTTGCTCGTCTAAATTTTACTGCTATATTAACTTGATTTTATCTAACGGCTCGTTACTGATATCATTTCTCTATTGTTGTAGATTGCCAAGGTAAATTAATGATGCATGTCTCGTATTGACTGAAGGTCAAGAACGGGGTTACGTACTTCTAGATAGCTTCACATTACATTTTGGAATGTCGTTTCTAGAGTTGATGTTTCAAACATTATGATTTAGAATGGCAGAGATGTCAATTGCAAAAACAAGAATCAATGATAGTTTAAGTCTTGTAATCTTTAGATCGTGTTGTTTGTAATGCAACAAATCCGATTTAATATAAGAGATCTTTTTATTTACTATATATTTTGGTTCATATGCACAATCGACATTGACCTAATAATTATGCATGAAAATATATAAAATAAAATTAATACAAGAGGCCATGTATCAATGCCTCTCGTCGTTGTAATGACCTGTTGTGTCCATTTTGGAAATTCTTTTGTGCATGGTAGGTACCAACGCATTTGAAGTGTTGTTGGAGTCTAACTCTATACATTGCTAACTCACAACGCTTATTCACATCATTTACCAACACATCTATATGCATTGTTGTAGACCCTTGCAACGCCACCAACGGCAACGCATACTATTTTGATGGTGTAGCTGTTAGCAACACTTATATGGACATACGTCAATGCATCAATGCATTGCTAAAGGGGGGTTCCTGTTGTAGTGAGAGTTGGTGATGAGGGTGTGCCTGGCATCCTGCAATACAGGCCATCCGATTTATATCCGACGGATAGGAAGGAAACTATGTCAATTTTGCAAAAAGATACCCACACCCCTCTCCACATTTGCAAATAAGGCCTTCCCTCTTTCATCCTTTTCTCCCATAAGATAAACTACTCATACAAATGCATCTTGATGTTTCGTGCAACGCATGGGCATCTTGCTTGTATAAGAGAGTAGCATACTAGCAAGATGCCCGTGCGTTGCACGGAACATCAAGATGGATTTGTATGAGTAGTTTATCTTGTGGGAAAAAAGGATGAATGAGGGAAGGCCTTATTTGCAAATGTGGAGAGGGTGTGGGTATTTTTTGCAAAATTGCCATAGTTTCCTTCCTATCAGTCAGATATAAATCGTACGGCCTATACTGCAGGATGGCAGGCACACCATCATCAACAACTCTGTTTTTATAAGAGTAGAGATAGAGATAGAGACTACTACCACCAATGTGTTGGCCCGTGCGTTACAATGGATCCAAAGTAGTAGAATAATACTTGTTCACAGGCTTGAAATATAAACACTCTAGTTTTGATATACATATATCAGTAAAAATAAATCATGCTTCACTCAAAAAATATTTCTCGAGCTGTTTTGATGAGGTGAGGGACGGGTGTGGCTGGGTTGTAGATAACAGTTTTTTTAAAAAATTGGAGCTATTTTTTTACATTTTGTAGCATGGCAAGGCATACGGTGCACCTAAGCGTCTGAAAAAAATTGAGTTTTTGTCGGTGGCACACCCTGTGGCAAGATGCCCGTGTGGGCTTCTTCTATAACTAGCAAGATGCTCGTGCATTGCAGGGAACATCAAGATGCATTTTCTTTACAAAAAACCTGTTGTGATTGACCCTTACACGAGTAATCCCATGTGTAAAAACTAATGATATCTCGAGAATTTTATCAGAAAAATGGTATCTTTGGAACATGTTTTCTCTACTACTGCTCCTTGCAGTGAGTGGTATGCAATGCATGTGTCACCAGACATGACAGCTTGTCCATGGAAGTTGAACCATGGTGACCATCATGTTTCTTGTTTCTACCACAGCCACACCCACACGCGATTCCCACAACGCCGCTCCAACCCATGGCACGACGTCCCTCGACATGTGCCTCATCCCTCTCGGCCCCACCGCCTGTGTGTCTTTGTGTGCATGACATGTGGGCTAGCTGAACTGTAGCGAGCATCAACTTTCTACCACAGCCACACCCGATTGGTCACATTTTGCCTGCTCCGCTCATGGGCTCCGATCCATACTCCCACACCATCGAATTTTCATCCAGCGGCTATGACACATTTATTCCCGGGTATCACTCCTCGGCTGGAGAACTTCTGTACTACAAGTAGTACCCGCCGATGTGGCCATCTACGCCTCTTAATGCCCCGACGTCCAGCTGTGGCACCCTTGCCACGACCACGCCACCACCGGCCGCTTCATCTCGAACGAGTGAGTCGCGAACCACACCACCACCATGACATGTGGGCCAACTTCATTTAAGGTTCGCATGACATTGACTCATAGGCTGGTGCACTAAGCCACTGAAGCTCGGTCCCGTGGGCCCCGAGAGGGAAATGTAACTCCTGCGGCAGGCCTTGTGGTGCTCCTGTAGTACGAGCTCATGCCAAAGCCAGAATTTGTTTCTTACTACTACCAACTAGTAAGGTACACGTGCATTGCACGCATGAGATTAGGTAACCAAATTATGAATAAACAACACACAATAGCATGTAAGCTTCGAGTCATATATGCATGATGTAGATGTTCGTTTAATTCTTATACTTCTAAATCAATTAGTTTTATAGAAAAAAAATAAATTTTAAGATTCATGGAATTGTGCATTGTAAAGCATAAAGTAAAAAACAAATAGTGACAATTCATTTTGAAAAAAGAAGTTTGGACAATTAAGATATGGAAGATTCTAGAACAAAGGAGAAGTGCTTGTGTTTTGAGGTTTGTGCATTATGCTTAAGTTCAACCATGGAGTCTTCTAGATTCTACATGTGGCAGAATCTAGTGGAATGTAGATGATATCCAATGGCCACTAGTGCTCAGATTTGCCATCTTTGTACCGTCGGATTGGCTTCATCCAATGACCAACTTTCAAAGTTATTCACACACTATATAGGGGTATAGATGTGTCGGGTCGTGCGTTGCAATGGATCGAAAGTATATCTATCTAGTGGAGTGCACTCTAAACACATTATCTATTTATTTTTTTGCAAACCTTTCGTAGCCAGGCAACCAAGCCACATAAGCTTCATGGGTGCCCCCCACATCATATTATTCATACTACGTTGACTGAAAAAGAAAAATTACCCAAAACAAGATCTTCCCATTTTTTGTTCCTATGATGATGTACCGTGCACGTACCTAGTTATATAGTGGTAGTACTAGTTGTAGTACAAACTTCGTACTAGTAGGAGTAGTAGTACGGAATGCTCCAAGTCTATCAACGAGCCCCATCTGACACGAAATTTCTTGGCTTCCGTGCTACAGCTAGATCTTCCCCTCAATTCTGTTTTCCAACCCGGCAGCGGGCGGGGTGCGGTTTGCCAATAGTCGGTTTGCTCAACAGATGTCCCACACAAAAGTGAATATGCCAGGCAACACAACTTCACTAGCTATGTGGCGTGTCGGATAGGCCGTGGAGTACTCCCGATTCCTGGGCATGTGGGGGTGCAACGCGAATGCGGCAGGCCTTTTCCTTTTTGCTAGCAATGTGCTCGTGCATTGCGACAGATCCAAAGTAGTAGAATAGTAGTACTTGTTCACAAACTTGAAAGAAATCACTCTTGTTTTGATATACTCCTAATACATTACTTTTCACTCAAAATATATTTCTCAGGCTGTTTTGAAATACATTTCTTAGGCTGTTTTGATAAGGTGAGGGAGGGATGTTGTTGCATTCAAGATAATAAGGGGTTTTCTTCAAATTGGAACAAAGAATTGGGCACAAAAATGCCACAACTTACCTCACAGCCGTTAGATGCAGATCTAATGGTCAGAAACGACGGATGGCAGACACACCACCATCACGAACTGAGTCTTTTATAGGAGTAGGAGTAGAGAAACATGTATAAATTGTAACATTTGGTTTTGCTCCTTGGAACGATCGATAGATAGAAATAACGATTGGAAACGCTAGGGCGGGGCTATTTCCGCCAGATAAGTAGGCTATGTAGTAGCTAGGTTGGCGCATCGTCGGTTTGGTCACATGCGGTCTGACATGTTCTAGTGTTTCTAGCAAGATGCCCTTGCATTGCACGAAGTTGATGGAAAAGGTAAGCACAACTTATAAATTGTCAGATGGAGTACTAGTTACAGTGATGCATATAATTAAGCAAAGGGATCGCACATGTCATTATTGACTGGAATGAGAATGCAATAACACAATAAGAATTAAGTCCACGATGATGCGATGGCAGTGGTGGTTACAGGAGGCAAGAAGAAAGATGGATCCATCAACGTACGACCTCCTCCTCAACTTAGTGCACCGGGCCACCGACTGGCGGCTAAGGAGCGACAGCTTTTGTGGTGAGGTCAAGGTGCTTCTCAGCAACGGCATCCAAGGCTTACAGTCGGTTGAGGAAGGCCAACGTCCTAGCTTGCTCACTAGCCTTATGGATACCTATGTACACGATTTTCTCATACATGTGGATGTGTAGGTCGAAGAGTTCTTGCAGGGCGAGGCGCCTCGCGGCAAGCGCGACCTCCAGGTGGACATTCTTCATGGTGTCGGCGGGCAGTCGCAGGGCCACCAATGCTTGAAAGAGGTTCCGGCCATGGAGGACGATTAGGGTTGCAGGCAATGAGGAGCCCCGGGCAGACATGCTGGGGGAGTATGGCGATGTCGTCCGCGAGCTTCTTGAGGATGGTGAACTTGTTGGTGGTGGCAATGATCATCTGGTCCAACTAAGAGTCGTAGTTGGCGTCGACGGCGGCTGTCGGTGTTAAAACCGGCGGATCTTGGGTAGGGGGTCACGAACTGTGCGTCTAAGGCAGATGGTAACAGGAGGCAGGAAACATGATGTTTTACCCAGGTTCGGGCCCTCTTGATGGAGGTAAAACCCTACGTCCTGCTTGATTTATTCTTGATGATATGGGTATTACAAGAGTTGATCTACCACGAGTTCGGAGAGGCTAAACCCTACAAGCTAGCCTATGGTATGATTGTATGTTGTCCTACGGACTAAAACCCTCCGGTTTATATAGACACCGGAAAGGGCTAGGGTTACACAAGGTCGGTTACAAAGGAGGAGATATACATATCCGTATTGCCTAGCTTGCCTTCCACGCCAAGTAGAGTCCCATCCCGACACGAGATGAAGTCTTCAATCTTGTATCTTCAGTCTAAAAGTCCGGCGAAAGGATATAATCCGGCTGTCCGGAGACCCCCTAATCCAGGACTCCCGCAGTAGCCCCTGAACCAGGCTTTCAATGACGATGAGTCCAGCGCGCAGTATTGTCTTCGGCATTGCAAGGCGGGTTCCTCCTCCGAATACACCATGGAAGAATTTGAATACAAGGATAGTGTCTGACCCTGCAAAATAAGTTCCATATACCACCATAGAGAGAATAATATTTCCACAAATCCAATTTGCTGATTTGTTTTGGCAACACGACATTATGCCATGGCCCGATGATTATTCGAACTGTTTCCTCTAACTAGCCCCGCACATAATGCGAGGCAGTTTTTGACACGTCTTGTAAAAGCAGAGATCGTGTCCCCTTATCACGGGATTCTCATCAATATGGGCATGGGTAACCCAACCGCGCCATCGATTACGGTGCTTGGGGGATAAGCGAGTTTTACCAGGCTAGTGGGGACGCATAGTTTCGTCCGCCCATATAAAGGGATAAGGATTCACCTTTTCATCCACGCCTTCATCCTCCTTTGCTCATCCATTTTCACACACTCGACCTCCAGCGCCCAAGTCCGCACTTCCCACCTCAACCCTCTCCAACCATGTCCGGAGCGGGAAGCAGGTGGATGGTCTCCTCCGTTACGGAGGGACACATCAAGAAGCTGAGGAGAGCCGGATACCTGTCCGACGACATCGCGCACCGGCTCCCAGATGAGGGGCAGCTCATCCCCACCGCCAGGCCCCATGAGAGGGTAGTGTTCTTACCCATTTCCTCCACGGACTGGGATTCCCTCTCCACCCATTCGTTCGGGGGCTCATGTTCTACTACGGCCTGGAATTCCATGATCTGGCCCCGAACTTCATCCTCAATATCTCGGCGTTTATCGTCGTGTGCGAGGCCTTCCTCCGCATCCAGCCCCACTTCGGCTTATGGCTGAAGACCTTTAATGTCAAGCCGAAGGTAGTGAGCGGCCGCCAGGCGGAGTGCGGAGGTGCCATGTTGGGAAAGATGCCCAACATCACCTGGCTCGAGCGCTCCTTCGTGGAGACCGTTAAGGGGTGGCAATCGGGGTGGTTCTATATCACCGAGCCGCGTGACCCCGAATGGGCAGCGGCCCCCGAGTTTTGATCTGGCATCCCCACGCGGCTCACCTCCTGGCAAGAGAAGGGCATGTCCTAGGGTAGTTCGGTAGAGCTGACCGGACTTCAAACATGTATCCAAAACATGGTGAGCAAGAAGCTCAAACTCGTCAACATAGTCCAGGTCATGCTCATCCGCCGGATCCTCCCGTGTCAACGACGGTCTTTCAAGTTGTGGGAGTTCGACCCGGCCCAGCACCAAACGCTGAACAGGCTCTTCGACACAACACACGAGGATGCCTGGAAGGTGCTATTCAAGGGCACCGAGGTCCCTCCCTCCCTCACTGAGGACCGCGGGCTAAGCGCGAAGCGCCGAGAGCATTCGGTGAGTTCTATACATCCAGTGGGGTATTTTATTTCCCATAGTTTAATTATGCGCGGGGTCTGATTTCCATGCCTTTGATAGGACTGGGTGGAGACGTCGGGGCAGATTAACTATCCGGCCCCTCTACCCGAAGACATTGCGGACGCTCTCCTTACGGAGATGCTGACTCCGGCCCCTTATAAGGTGCCAAAGAAGACCAAGAAGGCCAAGGGAACCCGAAAGAGTTCCCGACGCCAGGCGTCATCGGACTCATCGTCCGATAACTCTGTGACACACTCCTCCCCCGAAGACGAGGAGGAAGAATAAGATGCTCCCCCTTCAGTTGGGGGATACAAGAAAATGAAGGTCGCCCCAACTGGGGAGGCCGAAGGGTCCAAGAAGGGAAGGACTCTCCTTCCGTACAGTTCCACCGCCGCTGTCGAAGGCGAAGACGAGTGGTTGCTCAGGGTCAAGCCCCTGGCGAAGTCGTAATTATTCGGATACCAGAGTAAGTCATAGAATTCCTTTGTCTCACTACTTCCCCTAACGCCGAATATGATTATGCAGGCTGCCACAAGCCCGTATCGATGTATCGTCGGACGGCTCCCTGGGCTTGTTGGATATGGATAGCGATCCACTTCCGACCTCCACCTCCCCTTGCCCTGCAGACGACGCCGAGGTATTGTCTCAAGAGGCACCGGGTCGAGGGGAGACAGTCCCGGAGGCGCCTCAAGGCGACCTTCCGGACTCCGGGAGCAGAGGGAACAAGGCCCCTGAGGGCTCCGAGTTTGGCCCTTAGCCGAACACCGCGCCGGAACCTCCAGTGGTTCCGGACTCGGGCAGGCGGCCTCCTTCCAAGAGGGGCAAGACGCCTGTGCTGGTGACCTCTGTCCATCTAGAGGCGCCGGACAATCTGCTGGGAGCGCTTCGCGGCGCTTCCATCGACGAGGAGCACCGTACTATTATGAGTGCGGTGGTCCAGAAGGTTCAGTACGCCAAGAGCAAATTGACTGAAGCATGTGCCAGCCTTCTAACAGGCTTTGAGGTAAGTGTTTAAAATATAGGAAAAATATTACCGCATAGACAGTAGCCCCTATTGCTCTGATTGGTGTTCACAAAGAAAAGCCGAACAGAGGATCAAACAATATCGCAGGAGTCTAATATAAGTATGTCAATATGCATATGCAGGCTTCGCTGCTGGCATCTGCCGCACTAATTGCGGAGGTCACCGCACTGAAGCAGGACCTTAAAGGGTCCAAGGACGAGCTCGGCCTTGCCAAGAGGCAGCTCGAGGAGAACAAAGGTAAGTAGTACCTAGTCTATGGATATGTATAAAAAGAATGCGATTGCAAAATGGCAGGATCATCATGAATGTGCCAGGGGCCACGACCGAAGTGGCGACCCTAAAGAAAGCGCTATCCGAGGCCGAAGATAAAGCGGCCAAGGAGTGCATCGAGCGGGAAAGGCAAGAGGCTCGGGTGGGCAAGGTGCAGCAAGAGCTCCAGGCTCTCGTGACGAAGCACAAGGCGTTGGAGCTTGACTCGAAGACACGAGAGTCTGAGCTTGCCGCGGCCCTCGAGAGCGCAAAGAGTGCCAAGACCGAAGCCCAAAAGGCCCTCCAAGAGATTGACGCGATGAAGAAAATAGCGGCGGGTAAGGCATTCTATATGCAAAGCAAGCATGTGAGAGTAAATTACCTATTACTTACCCGAATCCGGAGCTCTCCAGGAGCATTCGCAGATTTGCCCCGCACAGTGTCAGATGCCGCATAGTTTTACCAGGCCGAGGAGGGAAGCTCAACGGAGAAGCTATTCTAGTCTCAGTATACTGGGACTGAACACCCGATGCCTCTGAGCGACCAGCTAAAGCAGCTGGTCGAGCTACACAAGGCGGCCGAACAGGCCATGAAGGGCCTTATAGTCCGGCTGTGGCCTGGCGACGCCCTTCCGAACAGCTACTTCGGCCTGGTGAGGCGGCCTTGTGGATGCCTGCCCATGGCTGGAAGTCGTCAAGCGGTCTGTCTGCATCGAAGGTGCACTCCGGGCTTTCGCCCGCGTGAAGGTGCAATGGGCCAAGCTAGACGCCGTGAAGCTGATCAAGGAAGGACCGCCGCAGGGCAAGGAGCATTGCACCCCCAAAATTTATTATGAGGGTGTCCTGAAGGGTGCCCGTCTTGTAGCGGACAAATGTCCAAAGGATGTAATATTTGAGTAAACCTGCTTGTGTGATCGTGTATGATGAAAACTTGTTTCATATGCGCTATGCAACGCTTGTTTGAATTTAAAATATTACCTTCTGTTTGGCTGTTTATCCAGTCTGAGAGATGGCTAGTCCTCGGCTCCTGCCCCCATGCCACGAGTGCTGGGGTGTTCAGGATAAACTTGAGCACTCTTGTTCCCATTTTTGGGTCCTTCGAGGGAGGTGCTCAGCACAACGAACAAGGCAACCGGACTAATAATGCTTTATCACTCTCACTTAGCCATAGAATTCTATAATTTTAAATTTTGGCGAAGCCCCTGGTATTCAGAAGGCCGAATTCGGGGCGCGATACACGCCTTTAAGCCGGACAAGACCGGCTCCTCGCTCTAAGCGGCATAAGTCTTTAGGGACTCGAAACCTCGCCGAACAGCGACCAGTATCTCGCCTTATCATGACAGTCAGTTTTAGGTTTCTCTACTAAGGTGCTTAGCCCAGCAGAACCGGGGCACAATCGCAGTAGTTCTCCTAGTGCTACCTTAGCCGATTGAGCGGAACGTAAGGTACCAAAGCATAGGAGCCGAGCAAACCCAACATTTGACCAAAGACAAGATTCGGAGCTGATGCATATAATGCTATAAGTTTTGGGTGCCGCACTTGTGAAAGTGTTCGGACTTCTCACACCATATTGTGGGGTACTTAAGCCCCTGGTGTATTGGCCGTACCAAAGTGTACGGTTGCAAGGCGTCATTAATGAACACATATATAAAAAAGAAGAATGCAATAATAGTCTTAATGCTATGCATTGTTTATTCAAAAAGGTGCGTTAAAACAGAATGATACAGATAGTGCGATAAGCAAAAAGTAGGACTATGTCCCTTCCAAGGGCAAGCTGAGGAATAGTATTAAAGCAAATATTTCACTCGTTATCGTAATCCACCTGGGAGTTCCGTGGTATGACGTATCTTTCTGCCTCCTTGGTTGCTGCATCATGTGTTCGGCAATCATGCTGCCGGACAGGGTTTCCAGAGATTAAAGTCCTGAAAAGAGAAAGATAACAAAGCGGGAAGCCCCTAGTGTGGTTTAAGCTGCGCCTTGGGGCGTGCCGTAGTTGTGCCCCCCTCCCAACCTATGCCCATGGTATTTTTAATGCGTAATTATGTACGCGTGGCACGGATTTCACCGTTTGGCTGGGACTGGGTTGGGGGCTGCATTGCTACGCGAGCTCAGATCGTGCTAGGCGATCTAGTTGCCGATTACTCCGAGCGCGCTTGAAGGTTTCCGGGTCTTGAAATGCCGAACTGGTGGAATGCCTTGAGAGGCTGCTTTGCACTTCTGCTGCGAGGGCCGCAGTGTGCTCCTCCATGCGGAGAGAGCACTCTGTGTTTCCATTAACTGTGATGACCCCCGAGGTCCTGGCATGTTGAGCTTGAGGTATTCATAATGCGGTACCGCATTGAATCTCGCAAATGCCATTCGCCCGAGCAGTGCATGATAGCCACTGCGGAACGGGACTATATCGAAGATTAATTCTTTGCTTCGGAAGTTATCCGGGGATCCGAAGACCACTTCCAGTGTAATTGAGCCTGTGTAATGGGCCTCTACACCTGGAATGATGCCTTTAAAGGTTGTTTTTGTGGGTTTGATCCTTGAGTGGTCTATACCCATTTTGCACATTGTGTCCTGGTAAAGCAGGTTCAGGCTGCTGCCGCCATCCATAAGGACTCGAGTGAGGTGAAATCCGTCGATGATTGGGTCTGGGACCAGTGCGGCGAATCCGCCATGACGGTTACTAGTGGGGTGGTCCCTGCGATCGAAGGTGATCGGACAGGAGGACTGAGGGAGTCCTGGATTAGGGGGTCTCCGGACAGCCGGACTATATCCTTTGGCCGGACTGTTAGACTATGCAGATACAAGATTGAAGACTTCTTCTCGTGTCCAGATGGGACTCTACTTGGCGTGGAAGGCAAGCTAGGCAATACGGATATGTATATCTCCTCCTTTGTAACCGACCTTGTGTAACGCTAGCCCCTCCAGTGTCTATATAAACCGGAGGGTTTTAGTCCGTAGGACAGCATACAATCATACCATAGGCTAGCTTCTAGGGTTTAGCCTCTCCGATCTCGTGGTAGATCTACTCTTGTACTACACATATCATCAATATTAATCAAGCAGGACGTACGGTTTTACCTCCATCAAGAGGGCCCGAACCTAGGTAAAACATTGTGTCCCCTGCCTCCTGTTACCATCCACCTTAGACGCACAGTTCGGGACCCCCTACCCGAGATCCGCCGGTTTTGACACCGACATTGGTGCTTTCATTGAGAGTTCCTCTGTGCCGTCGCCGGAAGGATGTCTCGTCTCGTCTTTAAAGATGGTACTACTGTTGGGGGAGCTTTGGCTGTCGGCCAAACTCTCCGGCTAGGCGGGTTCATCATGACCGCCTGTTCGGCCGCCGCGTCGACGATGAATTCTCGGGTCATCGAAAACAGCCTCCACGTCAAATCGGAACTCGCCGAACAGATGGATCCAATGGAGCTCTCCTCCTTAAATGAGCTCTTGGATCGCATCGCCGCCTTGGGAGTCATTACAGACTTTGATCAGATTGGGCTAAAACCCGATCAAAGGGAGATTAACTCTCCACCGGTCACCCATCATATTGCAGTGGTGGAGGAACAATGCGGCGACCTTTCCTCTATCCTGAGGACCAACTATGTCCGTATTTCCGAGCTCTCCGAGCCAGACGCCCGTTCTCGGGAGGACAACATCCAATCCCTGAACTTAGAGTCAGAAAACGGACCCGGATTAGCGGGTAACATCCTGGAACCGGAACTTCCAAAATTGGAACTCCTCGGCCCCTGGATCCCAGATCGGGTAGGGTTTTGGATTCAATTCCACCCACCCACCCAAACACAAGCGACATTTCCCATATCAGGCAAGAGCCCTAGGAAACAATACATCATTACTGGGCCAGATTCCTCCTTGCGATGAACAAGGTTAAGGACTGTCGCGAGGAAGACACAATCTTATTTTTCTGCAATAATTGCACGGACAAGGGAATCCTTAACACCATAAATCGCCGTGAGATAACACGCTTCGCTGACTTGGCATCCATAGTACGAAAGTACTGTGAGATGGAAAGTTCCTGGAAAACCGAAAGAAACTTTTGGGATAATCCGGCCCTGAACACAAAACCTCGAAATAAAAGGGTGCATTATCACAATACACCCGGGTTAACTACCAAAAAGCAAAAACCCTCTACAGGGCAAGGAACCGTACTGGAGGGATGGCCCAACGGACCCTGCAAAATTCATAGCACGGCGGATATAATACCAACGCACAGCCTTAGAGCATGTTGGATACTCCGGCAGGTGGCCAAAAGTGGTGAGGATCTTCTTATCCCACATACCACAGAGCACCATCCAGTGGATATCAATACGGTGTTAACAGTGTTCGAGACCTTTGCGTCAAATAATAGGCGCAAGCGAACACTCCTCATCATGGCCGAAATCTGCCACGTAGCAGCAACAAATCCATGGAGTGACACGACTATTACCTTCAATGCCAGTGATGAACCCAAATTCCGAACAGCACGAGCACCAGCCGCACTGGTCCTCAGTCCAATCGTGGACGGCTTTCGGCGGCAGCGGACTAAACCTCATCTATGAGGAAACCCTTCAAAATATGGAAATAGACTAGAACCGCATCGAGCAAAGTAGCACAACCTTTAGAGGAATTATCCCCAGTCGGGAAGCATGCTGTGCTGGGAAAATCACACTAGATGTGGTATTCGGCACGCCGGACAATTAGAGGTCTGAAGAAATTACATTCCAAGTGGCCCTGTTCAGCAGTGGCTATCACACTCTTTTAGGACGGGAGGTGTTCACAATCGTCCAAGCCGTACCCCATTATGGGTACATGAAGCTTAAAATGCCCGGGCCCAACGGAATCATCACTCTCGCCAGTGATCCGGACACAGCACTCCGCACTGAAAACAAAACAGCGGCATTGGCCCTCGAGGCATTATCCGAAGCTCTCAGCTGAGGAGTTAACCACGCTACGCTCCACAGTGGACAGGGACGATGAGATACTCGACAAAAGATCCAAGTCCACATCTTTTGAACCAGCGGATGAAATAGTCAAATTCCAAGTCCACCCAACGGACCCTACCAAAACAGCCTCCATCGGGGCACAGTTAAACCCCGCTGTGGACGCCACACTACGAGAATTCCTGCGCGAGAATTGGGACATATTCTCCCAGCATCCTTCAGACATGCCAGGAATCCCACGCAAGCTGGCTGAGCATAGCCTCAATATCCTAAAGGGATTCAAGCCGGTCAAGCAAGCTCTTCGGTGTTTCTCTGAACCTAAGAGACAGGCCATGGGAGAAGAACTAGCCAAGTTATTGGAGGCCGGATTCATCAAAACAATAAAACATCTGAACTGGCTAGCAAACCTGGTGATGGTACCAAAGAAGGACAAATCCTGGCGCCTTTGCGTCGATTTCAAAGACCTCAATAAAGCTTGCCCAAAGGATCCTTTCCCCCTCCCACGCATCGATCAAATCATTGATGCTACCGCAGGACACGAGTCATTGTGTTTCCTCTACGCATACTCCGGTTACCACCAAATCAAGATGGCGGAGTCCGACCAAGACGCAACGGCATTCATCACACCATACGGTCCCTTCTGTTTCAACACAATGCCTTTTGGGCTCAAAAACGCCGGCGCAACATATTAGCGCATGATTCAGACATGCTCGGAGAAACAAATTGGCAAAACAGTAGAGGCATACGTAGACGATGTGGTCGTCAAAACCACACATGTCAACTCTTTGATAGACGACTTGAGGCTCACATTCGACAACCTCCGAACATATGACATCAAGCTCGATCCGGAAAAATGCGTTTTTGGCGTACCAGGCGGAAAGCTCCTAGGATTCATTGTCTCCAGTAGAGGTATTGAAGCTAATCCAGCCAAAATCCGAGCGTTGTCACAGTTGGCTACCCCAATAGTCCTCAAACAAATCCAGAAGCTAACTGGATGCGTGGCAGCTCTAAGCCGCTTTATCTCCCGCTTGGGAGAAAAGGCTTTACCCCTTTATCGCCTCCTTCGGCGCACCGAACACTTCGAGTGGACGGATGCGGCCACTACCGGATTGGAAGAAATAAAGGCCATTCTGGCAACCAACCCGATCCTGGCCGCGCCAAACATCGGCGAACCAATGCTATTGTACATTGCGGCAACTCATCAAGTTGTAAGCGCGGTGCTCGTTGTCGAACGGGAAGCGGACGGACACAAATTCCCTCTTCAAAAGCCGGTATACTATGTATCCACTGTCCTCACTCCATGCAAATCACGGTACCCGCATTACCAAAAAATAGCATATGCGGTATTCATGGCATCGCGGAAACTGTGACACTACTTTCAAGAGTGTTCGATTAAAGTAGCCTCAGAAGTGCCGCTTAATGATATTATCAACAACCGCGACGCTACGGTCCGGATTTCCAAATGGGCCATTCAGCTCCTCCCATTCGACATAAAATACAAACCTCGCCAAGCCATTAAATCGCAAGTACTGGCCGACTTCGTCACAAAATGGACGGAGGCCGAACTCCCTAAAGAGTACGGCGCATACTCCAATTGGATCATGCACTTCGACGGTTCCAAAATGCTGGCCGGTCTAGGGGCTGGCGTCGTCCTGACGTCCCCAACAAGAGATACCGTTCGGTACATACTGCAAATATTGTATACAGATTCCAACAATGCAGCCGAATACAAAGCTCTGTTGCATGGTCTTCGGATGGCAGTCTCAATGGGCATTCAACGCCTGGAGGTGCGTGGGGATTCAAACCTCGCAATATCCCAAATAAACGGAGATTTTGAAGCCAAGGATCCGAAAATGGCATCCTATCGAAACGCCGTCCTAAAAATGTCAGCTCAGTTCGAGGGACTCGAATTTCACCATGTGGCTCGAGAAAACAATCATGTGGCGGATATCCTCGCCCGCATCAGCGCAAAACAAAACGCGGTCCCCCCAACATATTTTTGCAAAGGCTTTTCAAGCCATCCGTAGTACGGGAAGGGGACAGCGGTAACAGTAGTCCGGACCCGGCCAAAATACCCGATACCGAACTCTTTGACACAATCAGAGGCTCCGCCACCGAAATAACACCTTCAGCCCACGAAATAATGGCCATTATTGCCCCATGGATAGAGCCATTCCTGGCCTACCTAACTAGACAGGAACTTCCGGAGGACAAAAATGAGGCACGCTGCATAGTGCGGCGATCCAAGGCCTACAGGGTCCATGAGGGAGAATTGTACAAGAAAAGCACTACCGGAGTCCTTCAAAGGTGCATCTCCGAAGAGGACGGGCGGAATCTTTTGGCAGAAATTCACGCCGGACTCGGCGGTCATCACGCCGCAGCCCGGGCTCTTGTAAGCAAGGCCTTCCGTACAGGATTCTATTGGCCAACGGCCCGGGCAGATGCACAGGACTTGGTCCAACATTGCGCCGGTTGCCATCTCTTTGCAAATCAAAGCCACATGCCGCCCACCGCCCTCCAAACAATCCCCATTACATGGCCCTTTGCGGTCTGGGGGCTTGACATGGTTGGACCCCTTAAAGGGGGAACCCACAAGAAAAAATACTTATTGGTCATGGTGGATAAATTCACCATTTGGATAGAGGCCAAACCAGTTAAAACAGCTGAATCTAGACCGGTGATAGATTTCATATCCGGGGTTGTCCACCGTTATGGCGTCCCCCACGGCATCATCACTGATAATGGCACGAACTTCACACCCGATGAGGTAAAACTCTCGTGCAGCAAAATGGGCATCAAGCTCGATTATGCCTCAGTCTATCACCCACAAACCAACGGTCAAGTCGAGCGAGCAAACGGTCTTATAATGAGAAGCATTAAATCTAGATTAGTGCGTTCCTTAATGGAGTCTAACACGGGCTGGGTAGAGGAGCTCGACTCCGTACTCTGGGGGCTGCGGACCACGCCGAATCGTAGTACCGGATATACACCCTTCTTTATGGTGTACGACGCAGAGGCAGTCTTGCCCTGTGACATAATTCATGACTCACCTAGAGTGCGCATGTACGAAGAAAGAGAAGCTGAGCTCGATCGGCAGGATAGTCTGGACACCTTGGAGGAGGAGTGCGGCATAGCCAAATCCCGTTCCGCATTTTATCAGCAACAGACTCGCAGATACCAAAGCAGAGAAGTACGGGCCAAAACTTATAACATTGGTGAACTAGTTCTACGCCCGCTGGATAATTAAAAGAACAAGCTCGAGCCAAAATGGGAAGGTCCCTTCATTATCAACCAAGTTATGATCAGTGGAGCGTACCGACTGCGGGATGCATCGACTAGTCGACTCGAGCCGAACCCATGGAACGCGGCCAGGCTCCGAAGATTCTACGCCTAGCACCCGACTCTATGTTAGTCCCCTCCCTTTGTCCATTTCTCACAAATACATTATCTGTCTTGTTTTCCTTTCTTTCTTTATTTTCTTATTTCTCTAGGCCTTCAAGGGTCACCTTGTGCCTTGTTTGCACATTACAGATGCACTAGCCGCACTCTTCATACCTGGGGGCTTCTTTCACAGAAGCTTAAATTATTTATCCGGTCTTCATGCCCAACACATGTGTTATACTTCCGCATGTACCTTTTTTTCACCATTATATGCATCGATATGACTTAAGTTTTGGCCAAGCTGGGTTGCCTGGCTCTTGTATTTATGCCCTACGTTCCCGTTAATTCGGCTAGGGCATAAGGGGAGCACCTCTGCGATTGTTACCGCCGGTTCAGCCGGATGCGTACCTCAGACTGGGTGAAGCCAAAAGCAAGCGTTCTTAAGGGAATATTCGGTCGGTGAACAAAAGATGTCTTTTATTTTTCATATCTGCCCCCAGATGTTTTTCCTACGTTTCCTATCGCAGTCCGGACATGCACTTTAGGGCATGCTTGCCCAGGGAAAGGAACCCTTAATGGAACTATTCTTCCTGGAAGATGTTTGTTACTACCCATGTAATATAACATAACTAGTTGGGCACTTGTCTGATAAAGCACTAATGACCCCTACGCCTAGTCTCCACGCATACCCCGGTTCTTATATAACTGAGTGGGTATTCGGATACACTCCGGACTATTGGGCCCGGAGGCTGAAGCGAAAAGGTCCGCAATGACAAACGATCTACAATCCAGCTAGAAGGCATTATACATGTCACTTCAATTATATAGTCATGCAGACTGACTAAATTCTTCTTCTATACCATACAACAGGCGGTCTAGCTTACAATCCTGTTGGGAATACTTTGCGGCTAATTCTACTTGCCCATAAACTAAGTTAACGGGAATCTCTTTTCCGTCGGTCCCCACAGGTCCGACCTCGGCCATGTGATTTGGGTTTGCTTTGGTATACCACGTCTTCACCATGGCCCAAGCTTCTCTGGCACCCTGTCAGCAGGCTGATATCTTCCATAATCGGAAGAACCGCCGTGCTCCTTTGAGCTTCTCCGCAAGCTCCGCAACACCCTCTGGCAGGGAGACGGACGGCCACAAGGCCTGGGCAACACCCTGCATCACCTGCCGAACTTGTTCGTGTAGATGTGACAGCTCGGACAGAAGATCACCCGCAGACCCGGGCATTTCCTCCGCGGGACGACCCGTCAGCATACCTACAGACATAACACTGTTAGTCGGCTTCTTTGCCGAATACCTTTAAAGGATTTGTTCAGGCACTTACTAAAAATGCCGCGTCGAAGCCTCTTATTCTCCTTCTCGGAGTCTGCAAGCTGGCCCCGAACGTCTTTTAGTTCCACGTTCAGCCTTATATTGGTGTCTTGGAGATTGTTTTTCTCCCGCCTAACCTCAGTCAGCACGCATTTGCCAGCTTCTAGCTGCCGCATAACATATTGGTCCCCCGGATTTTCTCCGGATTCATCTGCAAAATCTATTGTTAGATCTGCAGCCACATTGCGCACTATATGGTAACCATCATTCTTTAAAATTTTACCAGCGGGAGGCTTTTTCTGTTCCTGCAATGCGGCAATGGCAGCCCGCAGTTGGGTCTTGCATTCCTCCAGCTCCTGGGACAGCCTAGTATTCTTCTCTATAAGAACCTACACAATAAAGATGATCCTTAAATCAGTTCTGCTAACTGTTTCAAGTCTCAGGGGCTACTGATACATACAAATCGTTAGATTCACTCACCCGTACATCCTTTACATACTGATCCGTGGCTCTGGCTAGACCATCTTGAGCGGCACGGAGGTATGCCTCTCCAGAATTAAAGGCATCAAACGCCTCTGGTGAGAAACAAGCGTCACGGAGTACGGCCTGGCGGCTCCTATGATTCATGGCGCTTTCCACTTCTGAGTTTGTAGCGGATAACCTATCCGCATCCTCTGTAGGGGGGTTATCTAGCGCCTGCCCCATATCGGCTTTTGCCTCCGTGTCTGGTCCTGGTGCCCGACTGGTGGAAGCGTGATCGATGACATCGCCGGACACATTCCGGCGTGCGGTTTTTCTGTTAAAAGAAACACGGGCATCATTATATTTTGAGAAAGACGACAACCACGGAGCAGGGTTTGTTGTACCTCTGCACCGGCATCTCCGTTCTAACCGCCTTCCTTTTTGGCCTACCTGGCCTCGACGCCTCCTGTTGGCGCGTTGCTGCAGGACGTCCTGAATGCCTTCCCTGTAAAAAGGCCATGTGAATATGGTGGGTGAAGTGTATAAAAGGGGATCCTACTTTTTTGAGTTGGGACTTTTCGATTTTTCTTACGTGCGATGCAGGGAGCAGTCCGGGATAGTCGGCCGTAATGGCCACCATGGCGTCGTCGCAGCTTAACTCATAGAATTGCCGGTTTATCAGCTCCACGGAGATAACCGGATCTTCTTGGAGTCCTGAGTCGAGGGCCCGGTCAGGGTCCTCCAGTTGTGGAGAAGGGCTCCAGACCTCCTTTATGGCCTTTCGCAGTTCCTGCCGTAAATTGGCAAGGTGAATACTTACAACGAAAAATGTGGGAAGATGGAAGTAAGAGGATATAGCTTACCCAGCTTGGAGGATTGTACATGGAGAATCCGTCTCGTGGCTTGATGCGGGTGAACTCCTCCTCCTCTCCCTTGAACAGTTCGGACAACATTTTGGCTAATGCGGCAGCATTGCCCGGACCCTTACGCCCGTAGCGGGTGGCGTCATCGTCCCCGTTGAAACACCATAAGGGATGCCCACGATATTGAATTGGTTGCACTCCCCGCATTATGCAAATCGACATAACTTCGGTTATTGTCAAACCTGACTGAGCCAGTGCCTTAATCCGGTTCATCAGATAGAGGACTTCTCTGTCCTCTTCCACCTGGGGGCTCCGGGGGCGCCAACTTTGGCACTTCTTCAGAGGAGCACTGTTGAACTCAGGAAGACCCCGCCGAACAGGGTCCGGAAGGGGAACGTCCTCCATATAAAACCATTATGAAGGCTAGTCTTCGGAAGGCTTCTTCGGGGTACCGGACAGATATTCAGTATCGGCAATGCGCCATCCTTCGGCTCTGCCCACTTGATAAAGTGATTCCCTCTGTGTGCGAGGGACAAGGCAAAATAGCCTTTTCCGCAGCTCGAAGTGAGCCTTGCAGCCCAGGAACAACTCGCAGAGAGCAACATAGCCGGAGATGTGTAGGATGGAGGCAGGGGTAAGATTGTGTAGTTGGAGGCCGTAGAACTCCAGGAGCCCGCGGAGGAACAGATGAATTGGAAATCCGAGTCCCCTTAGTAAGTAAGGAACAAGGAAAACCCGTTCCCCCATGGAGGGACAGGGAAAGTTCTCCGCTTGCTCCCCGCCATTATAGGTGGCAAGCCCGGCTCAAACGGGCACCATGTATGCCAGAGGAAGAAATCCTTTGGTCTGCAGTTCGACCAATCGACTATGTGGAACTGAACACCTCTACCAATCACCAAGCTTAGGGCTACGAGGCGGGAGGAAGAGCTGCGGAGGTTGGCCATGCTGGAATGGATCTTTCCGAAACGCGCTCTGATGGATTCTCGCTGAGGGGACGATGGTGTGGATCGGATCTAAGAATCCCAATCCCTTTAATAGACAATTTATTTATCTGGCTAGGGGGGTGAATGTAAAAATGCCGTGGCGCCTCGTATTCGTTCAAGAAATTGCCCTTATTAGGGCATAGAAGCCAAGAGGATCAACATTAATGGGGCCGGATACTATTTACAAACACTTGGAAATTGGAGAAGAACCCGCCTTGCAATGCCGAAGACAATACTTCACGCCGGACTCGTCGACATTGAAGCCTGGTTCGGGGGCTACTGAGGGAGTCCTGGATTAGGGGGTATCCGGACAGCCGGACTATATCCTTTGGCCGGACTGTTAGACTATGAAGATACAAGATTGAAGACTTCGTCTCGTGTCCGGATGTGACTCTACTTGGCGTGGAAGGCAAGCTAGGCAATACGGATATGTATATCTCCTCCTTTGTAACCGACCTTGTGTAACCCTAGCCCCTCCGGTGTCTATATAAACAGGAGGGTTTTAGTCCGTAGGACAACATTCAATCATACCATAGGCTAGCTTCTAGGGTTTAGCCTCTCCGATCTTGTGGTAGATCTACTCTTGTACTACTCATATCATCAATATTAATCAAGCAGGACGTAGGGTTTTACCTCCATCAAGAGGGCCCGAACCTGGGTAAAACATTGTGTCCCCTGCCTCCTGTTACCATCCGCCTTAGACACACAGTTTGGGACCCCCTACCCGAGATCCGCCGGTTTTGACACCGACAAGGACCATGGGTTGAACTTTGGGGCGACTGGCTCCAACGCATATACGTCCCTGAGCGCACGCTTCCGCTCCCTCTTGGGGATGTGGGTTGCGTATATCATGTTCACCGTCCGCACTTGTGGGGGGAACCTCTTCTGTCCTCCGATGTTCGGCTGCCGGGGCACTTCCTCGTCATCGCTGTGTGGCCCCTTATCTTTGTTTTCGGCAATTAACTTGCCGGCCTACTTGAATACCCAACAATCCCTATTGGTGTGGTTGGCTGGCTTGTCGGGGGTGTCGTGTATTTGACACGAGCGATCGAGTATGCGGTCCAAACTGGACGGGCCCGGAGTGCTTCATTTGAATGGCTTTTCCGATGACCGGGTTTAGAGCCTTTGAATCCGGCATTGACTGCCGTATCTTCAGTATTATCGCTGTTAATGTGGCGCTTATGTTTGTTACGACATGACCTGCTATTGCCGTCCTTGGTATCCGAAGTACCATGGTTCTTGGATATGTTATTACTGCGAGCCAGCCAGCTGTCTTCTCCCGCACAAAAGCGGGTCATGAGTGTCGTGAGGACTGCCATAGATTTCGGCTTTTCCTGACCAAGGTGCCGGGCTAGCCACTTGTCGCGGAAGTCGACGATTTGATTTTTCTTTGTTAGGAACCGTGTCCAGAATTGCCTAGCCAATTCCTCTGGCTGCTGAATTATAAGGCTTAGGTCATCGACGTCTGGTGGCCGCATGTAAGTGCCCTGAAAGTTGTCGAGGAATGCGGCTTCCAGATCTTCCCAACAGCCAATGGACTCTGCTGGCAAGATGTTGAGCCAATGCCGAGCTGGTACTTTAAGTTTGAGTGGGAGGTATTTGATTGCGTGTAGGTCATCACCGCGGGCCATGTGGATGTGCAGGAGGAAATCCTCGATCCATACCGCAGGATCTGTCGTGTCATCGTATGATTCTATATTTACGGGTTTCAAAAACCCTCTGGGATTTGATGATCCATTACTTCGTTTGTGAAGCATAAGGGGTGTGCGGCGCCTCTGTACTGGGCTATGTCGCGATGCAGCTCGAATGAGTCTTGCCCGCTGTGTTCGGCCCGGCCGGTCTTACTTTTACTGTATCCACCGTGACGATTGTTGTCTCGCATAGTGGCGCGCCCTCGTGATCCGTAGATCGATCTTGCATGTTTTGCTTTGTCCTCCAATACGTCTCGCAGGTCTGGCGTATTTCCCCATGCCTTTTTATTTGAATGCCGTCAGGGTGCAGGCTGAGCTTTTGGCTGGAATGCCTCTCTATCATGGCCACGAGGTGGCCAATCAGCCGCGTCATACGCTTCTTCCTCCAGTCGAGGTAGCAACCTGCATTTTGGGTAACTCTTGGAGGGGCGTTCGAGTTTATATTCCTCGGTCGCGAGGACTTCAGTCCATCTGTCAGCTAGCAGATCTTGATCAGCTTGAAGCTGCTGCTGCTTTTTCTTAAGGCTATTTGCCGTGGCTATAAGCTAGCGCTTGAAGTGCTCTCGTTCGACGGGATCCTCTAGCACGACGAATTCGGCATCGTCGAGGCTTGCCTCGTCTTCGGAGGGGGGCATGTAATTATCGTCCTCCGCCTCTCCATCTGCCGCTCTCTCTGGAGGGCTGGCCTTTCCATCCTCCTGTCCTAGATCGTGCTGGAGGGGATTGTTGCCATCTTCGGCACTATCCGGAGTGTTATTATCTCCTGTGCCGGTATCACCACTTTTGCTTTGGCGGGACTTAGAGCGGCGCCACTGACGTTGGTGCTTGGGTTGCTTTTTGGAGGGGTCATCCTCCGCTGTCTCGTCTCCATTACCTTCTTTGGGTCTGTCCACCATGTATATATCGTATGATGAGGTGGCTGTCCAATGCCCTGTGGGCTGTGGTTCCTCTTCGTCTCCCGCATCGTCGTCCATACCATCGATGTCTTCAGAGTCGAAGTCGAGCATGTCGGTTAAGTCGTCGACAGTGGCTACTAAGTGGGTGTTGGGTGGGCAGCGAATTTCTTCATCATCTACATCCCAGTCCTGCCGGACATAGTTCGGCCAGGATCCTCCTGACAAGGAGAGAGACCTTAATGAGTTCAGTATGTCGCCAAAGGGCGAGTGCTAAAAAATATCTGCGGAGGTAAACTCCATGATCGGCGCCCAATCAGATTCGCTAGGAACAGGCGCAGGCGGTTCGGAGTCCATGGCCGGAGAAGGATCCGGTAGTCTGACAACACGGCTCTCGTGTAGGGTAAGGTCGATGTTCGGCTCGATCGCCGCTGAGGGTAAGGCCTCCATGGCGGGGTCTATCCACCCGTCCATGGACGACGCAACTGGCTCCGAATTGAGGGTCGGAGCGGCTGCCGGCGCGATCTCCCGGACACTGTCTGATGGTAGAGCTAAATCATACTCATGGTGACCGCGTGACACACAAGGCAGAGGCTCGAATCCGTCGAAGATCAAGTCTCCGCGGATATCAGCCATGTAGTTTAAGCTTCCAAACCTGACCTGGTGGCTAGGGGCGTAACTTTCGATCTGCTCCAGATGGCCAAGCCAGTTGGCCCACAGTGCGAAGCCGCCGAATACAAAAATCTGTCCGGGAAGAAAAGTCTCACCCTGGACCGCATCGCTAATGATGACCGAAGGAGCCATCAAGCCTAATGGCGATGACACAGAGGAACTCTCAATGAAAGCACCAATGTCGGTGTCAAAACCTGCGGATCTCGGGTAGGGGGTCCCGAACTGTGCGTCTAAAGCGGATGGTAACAGGAGGCAGGGAACACGATGTTTTACCAAGGTTCGGGCCCTCTTGATGGAGGTAAAACCCTACATCCTGCTTGATTTATTCTTGATGATATGGGTATTACAAGAGTTGATCTACCACGAGATCGGAGAGGCTACACCCTAGAAGCTTGCCTATGGTATGATTATATGTTGTCCTACGGACTAAAACCCTCCGGTTTATATAGACACCGGAAAGGGCTAGGGTTACACAAGGTCGGTTACAAAGGAGCAGATATACATATCCGTATTGCCTAGCTTGCCTTCCACGCCAAGTAGAGTCCCATCCGGACACGAGACGAAGTCGTCAATCTTGTATCTTCATAGTCTAACATTCCGGCCAAAGGATATAATCCGGCTATCCGGAGACCCCCTAATCCAGGACTCCCTCAGCGGCCATCCAACAGCCGACCGCCAACACCGTCTGGAGACGATGCTTGGCGCCATGCCGCAGGGCGACATCGTGGACCATCTGGCACAGCCGCTGGCCGCTCGCGCGCATCGCCGCCATGGGTTTGGAGTGAGCACTTTTGCACTTAGTGTAGGTGCTTAGGCGAATGCTTAGGTGTGTACAATGGGGTAGATGCATTGGAATGGAGGGGCGCCTTTATATGAGTGGAAACTGCGTTGCATGCAAATCGTGCAACCTCTTTTCCCGGTCCTCCTCCCATTACTTCCCTCATGTATTCACGATGCTAATGGAAGGAGGATGCATCATTGGACATTCAACATTTTAGGAACCGCTACCCCTCCCTCGTCGCCATTAAAGCCGTATCGGGAACTGTGTCGCCCACTTTCAAATCAAAAAGTACTGTGCCGCCCGCTGCACGCTCGGCTGAACACGCTTCCTCGCCTCCATCAAACCCCTCCGTCAAACCTGCATGCAAACCGAGAAACCTACTCCGTCCAGAAGTCCGTTCATGAGCGTGCCGGAATTAAATGCAACACCGGTCAAGCTCATCCTGTCCACCCAAATTTTAAACGAGGCCAGACACCGGCCAAGCTCCTACTGTCCACCCTCTACTTAAACAAGGCCAGACAGACATCGGACAAGAATCGCACCCCTCCACCGCTCCCCCATCTCCTCCTTCACCATTTTCTCCACTCTTCCGATGGCTTCCAAGGATCCATTCTCCGGCATACTACCCGGCTGGGTGGCCTGCCGAGCCCTCCGGATACGGGCGAGGCCGCTCGGTGCTTCACCAACCTCGCTTGGCCCGACGGAGCTAGTTGCCGCCCCAAGACGGCGCGTGGTTCAGCAAATCTCCGCTCCAGTCCAGCTCGATGAGGAGTGGCGAGTTGCTCCACGCTGGCACGGCGGTGAGCATGCCGGTACGGGCGTCATTGCTGCCGTGTCGTACCGCGCCACCAGTGTCTGCGGTGGCCGTGCCTCCCGTGTTTGTGGGCGCGCCTGCTACCTCTTGAGCACTGCGTTGGTTTTCCCTTGAAGAGGAAAGGGTGATGCAGCAAAGTAGCGTAAGTATTTCCCTCAGTTTTTGAGAACCAAGGTATCAATCCAGTAGGAGGCTACGCGCGAGTCCCTCGCACCTACACAAAACAAATAAATCCTCGCAACCAACGCAATAAGGGGTTGTCAATCCCTACACGGTCACTTACGAGAGTGAGATCTGATAGATATGATAAGATAATATTTTTGGTATATTTATGATAAAGATGCAAAGTAAAATAAAAGAAAAGGAAAAAAAGGAAAGGAAGTAACTAAGTGTTGGAAAATTAATATGATGAAGATAAACCCGGGGGCCATAGGTTTCACTAGTGGCTTCTCTCAAGAGCATTAGTATTTTACGGTGGGTGAACAAATTACTGCTGAGCAATTGACACAATTGAGCATAGTTATGAGAATATCTAGGTATGATCATGTATATAGGCATCACGTCCGAGACAAGTAGACCGACTCCTGCCTGCATCTACTACTATTACTCCACACATCGACCGCTATCCAGCATGCATCTAGAGTATTATGTTCATAAGAACAGAGTAACGCTTTAAGCAAGATGACATGATGTAGAGGGATAAATTCATGCAATATAATTAAAAAAACCTTCTTGTTATCATTGATGGCAACAATACAACACGTGCCTTGCTGCCCCTACTGTCACTGGGAAAGGACACCGCAAGATTGAACCCAAAGCTAAGCACTTCTCCCATTGCAAGAAAGATCAATCTAGTAGGCCAAACCAAACTAATAATTCAAAGAGACTTGCAAAGATAACCAATCATACATAAAAGAATTCAGAGAAGATTCAAATATTGTTCATAGATAAACTTGATCATAAACCCACAATTCATCGGTCTCAACAAACCAACTGCACAAGAAGATTACATCGAATAGATCTCCACAAGAGAGGGGGAGAACTTTGTATTGAGATCCAAAAAGAGAGAAGAAGCCATCTAGCTAATAACTATGGACCCGTAGGACTGAGGTAAACTACTCACACTTCATCGGAGAGGATATGGTGTCGATGTAGAAGCCCTCCATGATCGATGCCCCCTCCGGCGGAGCTCTGGAACTGGCCCAAGATGGGATCTCGTGGATACAGAAAGTTATGGCGGTGGAATTAGGGTTTTGGCTCCGTAGCTGATCGTTTGCGGGTACGTAGGTATATATAGGAGGAAGGAGTACGTCGGTGGAGCAACAGGGGGCCCACGAGGGTGGAGGGCGCGCCTAGGGTCCTACCTCGTGGCTTCCTTGTTGGTTGCTTGACGTAGGGTCCAAGTCTCCTGGATCTTGTTCATTCCAAAAATCACGTTCCCGAAGGTTTCATTCCGTTTAGACTCCGTTTGATATTCCTTTTCTTCAAAACCCTAAAATAGGCAAAAAAACAACAATTCTGGGCTGGGCCTCCGGTTAGTAGGTTAGTCCCAAAAATAATATAAAAGTGTATAATAAAGCCCAATAATGTCCAAAACAGAATATAATATAGCATGGAACAATCAAAAATTATAGATACGTTGGAGACGTATCAAGCATCCCCAAGCTTAATTCCTGCTCGTCCTCTAGTAGGTAAATGATAAAAATAGAATTTTTTATGTGGAATGCTACTTGGCATATTTTCAATGTAATTCTTCTTAATTGTGGTATGAATATTCAGATCCGAAAGATTCAAGACAAAAGTTCAATATTGACATAGAAATAATAACACTTCAAGCATACTAACTAAGCAATTATATCTCTTTAAAATAACATGGCCAAAGTAAGTTATCCCTACAAAATCATATAGTCTGGCTATGCTCTATCTTCACCACACAAAGTATTTAAATCATGCACAACCCCAATGACAAGCCAAACAATTGTTTCATACTTTTGACATTCTCAAACTTTTTCAATCTTCACGCAATACATGAGCATGAGCCATGGACATAACACTATAGGTGGAATAGACTGGTGGTTGTGGAGGAGACGGAAAAGGGAAGATAGTCTCACATCAACTAAGCGTATCAACGGGCTATGGAGATGCCCATCAATAGATATCAATGTGAGTGAGTAGGGATTGCCATGGAACGGATGCACTAGAGCTATAAGTATATGAAATCTCAACAAAGGGAACTAAGTGGGTGTGCATCCAACTCGCTTGCTCACGAAGACCTAGGGCAATTTGAGGAAGCCCATCATTGGAATATACAAGCCAAGTTCTATAATGAATAATTCCCACTAGTATATGAAAGTGATAACATAGGAGACTCTCTATTATGAATATCATGGTGCTACTTTGAAGCACAAGTGTGGTAAAAGGATAGTAGCATTGTCCCTTCTCTCTTTTTCTCTCATTTTTTGGGCCTTCTTTGGCCTCTTTTTTTTATATATTTTTCATTCGGAGTTTCATCCGGACTTGTGGGGGAATCATAGTCTCCATCATCCTTTCCTCACTTGGGACAATGCTCTAAAAATGATGATCATCACACTTTTATTTACTTACAACTCAACAATTACAACTCTATACTTACAACAAAATATGACTCTATGTGAATGCCTCCGGCAGTGTACCGGGATATGCAGTGAATCAAGAGTGACATGTATGAAAGAGTTATGAACGGTGGCTTTGCCACAAATACAATGTCAACTACATGATCATGCAAAGAAATATGACAATGATGGAGCGTGTCATAGTAAACGGAATGGCGGAAAGTTGCATGGCAATATATCTCGGAATGGCTATGGAGATGCCATGATAGGTAGGTATGGTGGCTGTTTTGAGGAAGGTGTATGGTGGGTGTATGATACTGGCGAAAGGTGCGGTATTAGAGAGGCTAGCGATGGTGGAAGGGTGAGAGTGTGTATGATCCATGGACTCAACATTAGTCATAAAGAACTCATATACTTATTGCAAAAATCTACAAGTTATCAAAGAAAAGTATTACACGCATGCTTCTAGGGGGATAGATTGGTAGGAAAAGACCATCGCTCGTCCCCGACCGCCACTCATAAGGAAGACAATCAATAAATAAATCATGCTCCGACTTCATCACATAACGGTTCACCATACGTGCATGCTACGAGAATCACAAACTTTAACACAAGTATTTCTCAAGTTCACAACTACTCAACTATCATGACTCTAATATCACCATTTCCATATCTCAAAACAATTATCAAGTATCAAACTTCTCTTAGTATTCAACAAACTCACAAGAGAATTTTATTATTAATCTTGAATGCCTAACGTAATTAAAACAAATTACCATGCTGTTTTGTAGGACTCTCAAAATAATCTAAGTGAAGCATGAGAGAACAATAGTTTTGATAAAACAAATCCACTACCGTGCTCTAAAACATATAAGTGAAGCACTAGAGCAAAACTATATAACTCAAAAGATATAGGTGGAGCACATATAGTATTCTAATAATTTCCGAATCATGTGTGTCTCTCTCAAAAGGTGTGTACAGAAAAGATTATTGTGTTAAACTAAGAAGCAAAGACTCAAATCATACAAGACGCTCCAAGCAAAACACATATCATGTGGTGAATAAAAATATAGCTCCATGTAAGGTTACCGATAGAAGTAGACGAAAGAGGGGATGCCTTCCGGGGCATCCCCAAGCTTTGGCTTTTTGGTGTCCTTAGATTATCATGGGGGTGCCATGGGCATCCCCAAGATTAGGCTCTTGCCACTCCTTGTTCCATAATCCATCAAATCCTTACACAAAACTTGAAAAGTTCACAACACAAAACTTAAAGTAGAAAATCTCGTGAGCTCCGTTAGCGAAAGAAGACAACACACCACTTCAAGGTACTGTAATGAACTCATTCTTTATTTATATTGGTGTTAGACCAACTGTATTCAAACTTCTCTATGGTTTATAAACTATTTTACTAGCCATAGATTCACCAAGATAAGCAATCAACACACGAAAAACAGAATCTGTCAAAAACAGAACAGTCTGTAGTAATCTGTAGATACAGCAAGATCTGGAACCCCAAAAATTATAAAATAAATTTCTGGACGTTAGGAATTTATCTATTAATCATCTTCAAAAATAATTAACTAAATAGGAGCTTCCAAATAAAAATGGCAGCAGTTCTCTTGAGCGCAAAAATTTCTGTTTTTTACAGCACGATTAACAAGACTTTCCCCAAGTCTTCCCAACGGTTCTACTTGGCACAAACACTAATTGAACACAAAATACACAACCAAAACAGAGGCTAGATAAATTATTTATTACTAAACAGGAGCAAAAAGCAAGGAATAAAAATAAAATTGGGTTGCCTCCCAACAAGTGCTATCGTTTAACGCCCCTAGCTGGGCATAAAAAGCAAGGATAGATCTAGGTATTGCCATCTTTGGTAGGCAATCCATAAGTGGCTCTCATAATAGATTCATAAGGTAATTTAATTTTCTTTATAGGAAAGTGTTCCGTGCCTTTCCTTAACGCAAATTGGAATCTAATATTTCCTTCCTTCATATCAATAATTGCACCAATCGTTCTAAGGAAAGGTCTACCAAGAATAATAGGACATGAAGGATTGCAATCTATGTCAAGAACAATAAAATCTACGGGCACATAGTTCCTATTTGCAACAATAAGAACATCATTAATTCTTCCCATAGGTTTCTTAATAGTGGAATCTGCAAGGTGCAAGTTTAAAGAGCAATCAGCAAAATCACGGAAACCTAACAAACCACACAAAGTCTTTGGAATCGTGGAAACACTAGCACCCAAATAACATAAAGCATAGCATTCATGATCTTTAATTTTGATATTAATAGTTGGTTCCCACTCATCATAAAGTTTTCTAGGGATAGAAACTTCCAACTCAAGTTTTTCTTCATAAGATTGCATCAAAGCATCAACGATTTGTTTGGTAGAAGCTTTATTTTGGCTATAAGCATGAGGAGAATTTAGCACAGATTGCAACAAGGAAATACAATCTATCAAAGAGAAATTATCATAATTAAATTCCTTGAAATCCAAAATAGTAGGTTCATTAACATCTAGAGTTTTGATCTCTTCAATCCCACTTTTATCAATTTTAGCATCAAGATCTAAAAACTCCAAATTCCTGGAACGCCTTCTAGGTAAAGGTGGATCATATTCAGTCCCATCATTATCAAGATTCATATTGCAAAACAAAGATTTAATAGGGGACACATCAATAACTTTTAGATCTTCATCTTTATTATCATGGAAACAAGAAGAACACTCTCTAATAAAGGAATCTTTCTTAGCATGCGTCCTAGTGGTTCTTTCTTTGCACTCATCAATGTAAATTATCATGGCTTTGAGAGACTCATTTATATCATGCTTAGGAGGAATAGATCTAAGTTTTAAAGAATCAACATCAAGAGAAATTCTATCAACGTTCCTAGCCAAATCATCAACTTTAAGCAATTTCTCTTGAAGCAAAGCATTGAAATTCTTTTGTGAATTCATAAATTCCTTAACACTAGTCTAAAATTCAGAGGCTATCTTATTAAAATTTCCGTAAGAGTTGTTGTTGGAATTACCGTAATTATTAGACGAATTACTAGGATAAGGCCTAGGATTAAAGTTTCCTCTATACGCATTGTTACCAAAATTATTCCTACCAACAAAATTCACATCCATCGATTCATTATTATTCTCAA